>NC_058403.1:96153322-96345161 GCF_002201575.2 Neomonachus schauinslandi | reverse complement strand
CCCTCCCACCCCCACCACTCCAGCAACCCTCAGTTTGTTTCCTGAGAGTAAGAATTCCTCATATCAGTGAGATCATATGATACATGTCTTTCTCTGTTTGACTTATTTCACTCAGCATAATACCCTCCAGTTCCATCCACGTTGTTGCAAATGGCAAGATTTCATTCCTTTTGGTGGCTGCATAATATTCCATTGTGTGTGTGTGTGTGTGTGTGTGTGTGTATATATATATATATATATATATATATATACCACATCTTCTTTATCCATTCATCTGTCGATGGACATCTTGGCTCTTTCCACAGTTTGGCTATTGTGGACATTGCTGCTATAAACATCGGGGTGCATGTACCCCTTCGGATCACTACATTTATATATTTGGGGTAAATACCCAGTAGTGCAATTGCTGGGTCGTATGGTAGCTCTATTTTCAACTTTTTAAGGAACCTCCATACTGTTTTCCAGAGTAGCTGCACCAGCTTGCATTCCCACCAACAGTGTAGGAGGGTTCCCCTTTCTCTGCATCCTCACCAACATCTGTCTTTTCCTGACTTGTTAATTTTAGCCATTCTGACTGGCATGAGGTGGTATCTCATTGAGGTTTTGATTTGGATTTCCCTGATGCCGAGCGATGTTGAGCACTCTTTCATGTGTCTGTTGGCCATTTGGATAAAATCTTTTAAAAAAATGAAAAACTAAAGTCTTTTAAAAATCTTTAAACTCAGCTGCCTCTTGAAACATTTTTTATACTGCTATTCAATTTTACATTTTTTTTCACTTGCTCTGCTCTCTCTTAAAGTCCCTAGTTTCTCAACAGATTTTATCACTTCCTGTTTTATTGACAAAATGGAGATTATCTGATATGAATTCCCTCAACTTTCACACCCCTAAACTCTATATATAACTCTTCTTCTTCACTTCTCGTTCCTTCCTTCTGGACAAAATTTAAACTATCATTGCTGATCTATATCTTCAAAAGTTTTATTGCTAGTCACTTCCCCATCATGTAGCTCTTTTTTTAAGATTTATTCTAGAGAGTGTGTGTGGTGGGGAGGGGCAGAGGGAGATGGAGAGAGAATCCTAAGCAGACTCCACCCTGAGTGCAGAGCCCCACATGGGGCTGGATCCCATGACCTTGAGATCACAACCTGAGCCGAAACCAAGAGTCACTTGCTAACCGACTGCTCCACCTAGGTGCCCCTGTAGCTCTTTTTTTTAATCCTTTATCCTCAGTGACTTAAAATGTGAGAAAATATTCTTATATTTTCCTGTGTTAAAAACAAACTTAGAAAATCCTGAAGATTCCACAAAAAACCTGTTAAAACTAATAAAAAAAATAGTGAAATTACAGGATACCAGATCAATATACAAATTCTGTTGTATTTCTATATAGGAGAAACTATCAGAAAGAGAAATTAAGAAAACAAACTCATCTACAGTTGCATCAAAAAGAGTAAAATACCTAGTAATAAGTAACCAAGGAGATGAAAAACCTATACACTGAAAACTACAGGACATTAATGAAAGAAATTGAAAAAGGCACAAATAAATGGAAAGATATTCCATGCTTATGGATTGAAATAATTAATTAATAGTGTTAAAATATCTATAATGCCCAAAGTAATCTACAGGTTCAATGCAATCTCTATCAAAATTCCAATGGCATTTTTCACAGAAATAGAACAAATAATCCTAAAATCTGTGTGGAACTACAAAAGACCCTGAATAGCTAAAGCCATCTTGAGAAAGAAGAACAAAGCTGGAGGCATCATGCTCCCTGATTTCAAACTCTATTACAAAGCTGTAGTAATCAAAACAGTATGTATTGGCATAAAAACAGATACATAGATCAATGGGACCGAATAGAGAGCCCAAAATAAACCTACTCATATATGGACAATTAATTTATGACAAAGGATCCAAGAATATACAATGTGAAAAGGACAGTCTCTTCAGTAAATGGTGCTGCTGGGATAATGGACAGCCACATGCAAAAGAATAAAGCTAGACCAGTATCTTACACCATACACAAATTTAACTCAAAATGGATTAAGGAGCTGAAGTTCTAAAACTCCTAGAAGAAAACATAGGCAAGGTATCCCTTATAGCTGGTTCTTGGGTAATCCCACCCTCATGGCTCATCCAGTGGTCTCACCCCCTAGCTCCGTGGAGGCCATCCAACCTGTTGAAACTGAGGCAGTGGCCCTAATGATCTTGGAATCTCCTTCAGGGTCATTTATCTCTCTTTTTGAATAATAGTGAACATTTACAGCTGATCAGCTCTTTGTCCTGTCCTTTCAAAACCTTTCAAACCTAAGAAGTCCAACAGTCTTCCTTCATTTCATCCTATTTCTGTTTGCTTCGGTTCAAACTGGCAGTGTTTCTGCTCATAAAATCCCGTAAACTCTTTATCCAGTGGTTGTTCAATGACACCATTAGTGTTTTCTTCAGAACAAGCTCTCTCTCTATGTCTCTCTCTCTCGGCAATACGAATAGACTGAGAATTTTCCAAATCTTCAAATTCTGGTTTATTTTTGCTTAACAATTTATCTCCGTCCTTTCTCATTTAACTGTAAGTAGTCAGGAGCCAAGCCACTCTTTCAACACTCCTTAGAAATCTCAGCTAAATATCCAATTTTATTTTATTTTTTTATTTTTTTTAAGATTTTATTTATTTATTTGACACAGAGAGAGAGAGACAGCTAGAGAGGGAACACAAGCAAGGGGAGTGGGAGAGGGAGAAGCAGGCTTCGTGCAGAGCAGGGAGCCCCATGCAGGGCTCAATCCCAGGACCCTGGGATCATTACCTGAGCCAAAGGCAGACGCTTAACCACTGAGCCACCCATGCGCCCCAATATCCAATTTTATCATTCACATATTCTACTTTCCATAAGGCACTAGAACACAGTTCGGCTAAGTTCTTTACCTCATTTCCATCTGAGCCATCACCAAGACTGCCCTTAATGTCTGAATTATTTCTAGCATGAGTACTTCCACAGTAAATTTTTTCTCTATGTAGGCATTTTAAAAGTTTATTATCAACTTTTCAATATTCCCCAGAAAGAATAAAAAGTGATAGCTGTAACAAATTATAAATATTTAGGAATAGTTTTATTTCTTCAACATTAATGTTTGTATGGCATATGTGTGTGTAATGCTTTAGGTTTATAAAGCATTATGAAGACTAATCTATAGACATACAGATCATCAAAATATTAGAAGTGTGTTTCCTGTCTGATAATCTCTTGATAAATTCAATTTCAAAGACTCCGGCCCTTAGATGAATTATTTTTTCGATGGGACTCATTTTACAAATGACTTCATAGTCCTTGAACTTTAGGCCATACAGAATATACTGCTGGATGAACAATTATAAATCTTAAGACTTATTAGAACTGAGTAGCTGTGGGTAATGCAAATAAAGGAGAACTAGTGTTTTAAAAAAAAAATGTCTAACTAAATCTTAGTACATTTAGTTTGGGCAACACATTTTAAAGATTTTATTTATTCATTTATTTGAGAGAGTGAGAGAGAGCACATGAGAGGGGGGAGGGTCAGAGGGAGAAGCAGACTCCCCGCCGAGCAGGGAGCCCGATGTGGGACTCGATTCCGGGACTCCAGGATCATGACCTGAGCCTCAGGCAGTCGCTTAACCAACTGAGCCAGCCAGGCGCCCCTGGGCAACACATTTTAAAAATAAACTTGCTGAATTTAAGTTAATGTCCCAAACCTTTTAAGAGCTGATATCTATAATCCTGTTCCATTATGAAAATGGAACTACATTCAGTATGATAATTTATAATAATATAGAATAAATGTATGAAAATAGTTCACATTTTATTTCTTTTTAAAAGTACAAAGAGGGCAGAAATCTTAATTATTATAATTTCAAAATGAGTTCTTACTGCATAGTGATATTTCACATCACAGGTAGTTTAGACTGATTTTATTATCCCAAATACCTGTAGATTGGTAAATAATCAAAATAATCTCATTCTTAACCCATATCACCATAAATGAATTATAAAGGTAATAAAAATTTATATTGTTTTTAATCTTAGCTTTATCTAAATCAATTACACTACTTTAGATATTAAATCTAGATTTATAAAAGAATATTAACAAATTAAGATAAAATAGTTTGGTTTTTACTCTCCTGGCCTTTTAATATTTAGTGAAATCACCATATAATTAATTATTTTGTAGCTGCACCTCAATTTGATTAGCAAATGTGTTCCAGAAAACACTTATGACCATACAATTTCTGAAAATATGATCATGTTTTCAATATACTTGATATAATTGTCAGTTAAAATAGTTCTGGGATGACTCATTTTTTTCTCTGAAGGATAGAATAATTGAGAATCATGAATAATCCCTTATATACTTTAACTTGACATTCATGATCACATATAATGTACTCTGGAATTAGCAGGTGACCTTCAAAGCATCCTGTTTTCTTGCTCCAACACCAACCTTCAGTGCTTTAATACAAGATGGTGATCAAGGTGGTGCATATGAAATCACTTCATATTTACTAAAATTCTTTTTTGGCATAGGCATGGGAGAAACATTTTTAGATGACAGGTAACTGCTTCCAGATATTTCTAAATTATTAATATCAACAAGTATATCGAATGCTTAATATATGAAGGTCTAGACATGAGGATATGTAGGAAAGACTGATGTTTTCTGCCCTTGTGAAACCAAAATATATTTTGTTTTGCTGAAGGTTGAAGTAAAGAACTTCATTGGATCCTCTGACCAAATTGAGATTGTAAGTCCCTTGATTAAGGAAATTTTATTATATTAAAATGTTTCTCAGAAAGACAGGTTTAAAAGAAGACTTGTACAAATTTTAACACAGATTATCCTTTCAGGGTTTGAGCTACTGAAGACTTGGAAAAGAGCCTCAGAGAAAGGCCTGGTCAACAGGCATCTAGAAATACCTAGGTAGTACATGGCTGCTGATTGAGACAATATGACATCTTACTCCTAGAAGACTATTCTTTGCTGAAAGAGTTATTTGCTACTTTGTTGGAAAAAGACAGTCTTTTATCTGAGCTTCATATGCACTCAGGAACCTGACTCCAAAGAGAAGGTTCTGATTTCCATTTGAGAAAATTTCAGTTTGAAAAAGATACTAAGGTATTTTTTTAAGGAAAGAATTATAGCTAGAGAGGAGACACACAGCCCCATTTATCAGCTTTTGGATAGCAGGGTTATAGATGCAGAGATTAAGACTAAAGCATAAAAACCTAGCATAAAATTATGTAGGTTTGTAACATTAACTTTGCAATATCCTACAGAATATTTCAGAATCACATAATAGAAGTTTGTAATTTTATAGGAGAACTTTAAAATTGAAGGATCCTTAATTTGAAAATATGTATATATATAATTCCTTTGTTCACATATTCACCTAAAGCAAAGGTCAGCTTTACTTTTCTGTTAAGTAAATGTTTAGTCTTGGAAGGTCATATGGTCTCTGTTACAGTGACTTAACTCTGCCATAGTGCTTAAGCAGCCATAGATAGTATGTACACAAATGGATGTGGCATTGTTCCAATAATACTTTATTTATAAAAACAGGGTGTGAGCTGGATTTGCCCAGCAGGCCGTAATTGCCTACTCCAATCTAACATATTATTTACAAAGCATTTTATCAATAAAAAACAGCTTTAAATTTTAAACCATATTTTTAGATTATAAGAAAGTAACATTGTACAAACCATACAAACATATATTGAATGTTGTATGAGTTGCTTTTTCCATGGCAAAATGGATTTTCTTTATAGTTAAAAGTAGATATGTATAAATTAATTATTATATATATAAGCCTTGAGTTACATTTAAATACCAGTGTCTGTAAAGACAATGAATTTATGCAAAGAAATAATCCATATTTTCCATACTTGACTTCATAGTATAGTGATAGCTATATATACTTATCAGCAGATGCATTCAATTCTTGGGTTCATGGGCAAAAGATCAGAAACTAAGAATAATAGAGACATTTTAAAGATACTTTTTTTCCTCTCCACATTGTCATATTACTATGTTGCACACCTTAAACTGACACTACATATATGTCAATTGTATCTCAATCTAGTTGGAAAAAAATTTAGAAAACCAGTTACCACTTCTACAATTGTTTTCCATCTTCACAAAATGTGTTGATGTATTCCTTTTGCTGTTCTACTCTGCCATGTCTTCCTTATTCTAGAGATTTCATTTATTATATTTTTTAATAAATTTATTTACTGTCACTTTAATAAGTCTTTGTGGAGAAAAGCTATTGATGCATAGGGCAATCTATTTTTTTCTTTTGTTTTCCTTTCTCTTTTTCTTTCATATTTTTTCTTTTATAATTTCTGTATTCTTATTCTTATTCTTTATTCTTTAAATACTTTTTATTCTTTATTCTTTAAATGCTTTTCTTTTGTAGTAGTGATGGAGAAACATATGTGCTATTATTTTTAAAAACCTACTGTTGTTTTATACAGTTATGGAGTCAATTTTTATTTATTTTATTTTATTTTTTATTTAAACTTTGTTAGTTAACATACAGTGTAATATTAGTCAATTTTTAAAGAGCAAAACATGCCTCTTGTATCCTATGTCCCCATTCCCTTTTCTGCAGAGACAGCCACTTTTTTTTTATGTTAATCACCATACGTTACATCATTAGTTTTTGATTTAGTGTTCCATGATTCATTGTTTGCGTATAACACCCAGTGCTCCATGCAGAACGTGCCCTCTTTAATACCCATCACCAGGCTAACCCATCCCCCAACCCCCCTCCCCTCTAGAACCCTCAGTTTGTTTCTCAGAGTCCATAGGCTCTCATGGTTCGTCTCCCCCTCTGATTCCCCCCCTTGATTCTTTCCCTCCTGCTATCTTCTTCTTCTTCTTCCTTTTTTTTTTTTTTTTAACATGTAATGTATTATTTGTTTCAGAGGTACAGGTCTGTGATTCAACAGTCTTACACAATTCACAGCGCTCACCATAGCACATACCCTCCCCAGTGTCTATCACCCTGCCACCCCATCCCTCCCACCCCCCACCACTCCAACAACCCTGTTTGTTTCCTGAGATTAAGAATTCCTCATATCAGTGAGGTCATATGATACATGTCTTTCTCTGACTGACTTATTTCGCTCAGCATAATACCCTCCAGTTCCATCCACATCGTTGCAAATGGCAAGATTTCATTCCTTTTGATGACTGCATAATATTCCATTGTATATATATACCGCATCTTCTTTATCCATTCATCTGTTGATGGACATCTTGGCTCTTTCCACAGTTTGGCTATTGTGGACATTGAGGCAGCCACTTTTATTTAACTTACCCTTTGATTAACTTTCATACCACTAAATGGCATGCTTGTATTTCTAATTCCTGATATCATGCTGTGTATAACATCTAGATTTCTGTATCATATGTATATACATATATAAAATGTATATAGGCATGTATGTAAATGTTTGTGTATATATATACACACACATATATATATATACACATATACATATATATAACATTTTAAGCACTTTTAATGACTTTTCAAAAGGAATAACAGGGATTTTTCTCTCTCCCACTCCCATCA
Source organism: Neomonachus schauinslandi (assembly GCF_002201575.2). NCBI lineage: Eukaryota > Metazoa > Chordata > Mammalia > Carnivora > Phocidae > Neomonachus > Neomonachus schauinslandi. The sequence goes on along the minus strand of NC_058403.1, from coordinate 96,337,549 downwards.
CACATTGTTATCCTTCCCTTTTGCTTTTTGTCTCCAAAGAGTTATAAATTGTGTATTAGATACATGTATTTGGTGTTTACACAATTTTGACTCTGTATTATTCAAAGCTGTGAAGTCCAAATAATTTGAATTATGTTTTTTTTAATTTCATGCATAAATTTTTGTTATCCCTGGATTACTGATAGCCTGTGTTTGTTCGTTTGTTTTTGTTTTTCAAAATTTTCTGTGTACCTTTTGTTAATTGAAACATAATTCTTTTGCCAGTGTTCTACATCGGTAAATCTCATTTGCAGGGTCTCTCAATTTTATTCACTTGGAGAATTTCCTCCTGCAGTCTTCTAAAATCTCTGTTCTGAACTGGTGATTCAGTATCTCTACTTTCTAACCATCACATTTTGAATATTCTTTCTCCATGGTCCTGGGGATCCCCTTTCCTATCTTCTATTTTAGTTCCCTTGTTTTATGTATTCTATGTCTTCCTTTTTCTTGGTTTACTACACATTTCGGCACAGTGTTTCATATGGAAAAAGGTGGAATGGAAGCTATTTTTTAAGACTTTCAATTTCTGAAAGTGCTTATATTTTACCTTCATCCCAGATACATGATTGGGATAGGTATAAATTCAACTAATCAGTAAGAAAATCTCCACTTCAACTTTTAAAGGCATTGTTCCATTTTCTTGCTTTCAGTGTTGCTGTTGAATTATTTCAAGCCATTTTGATTCCTGATCCTTTATTGTCCACACTGTGAAAGCTTATCAGATCTTCTGTTTGTCTTCAGTGTTCTCAGCATCAATGTGCACACTTGATACAAGATTCTTCACTTGCCCTCACCTTCTGATATGCCTGCTGTGACCCAGTCATTAGACACATTGATCATTGGGAAGAAATTCTGATGACTCTGCAGGGTGGAAGAAAAGTTGACTGGCTGATCTGAAAAGAGGAACATGTCTGGAATCTAACTTTAAAAAATAAATAAATGAGAAAGTAATCTTTGCCTTTAAGTCATCCTTACCTACCTTCCCCATTCAGAGTTCTGTTGCAGTCCGAACATTTTGAAATTGTGTGGTGTAAATGGAGTTAGCTGTGGTCTGCCTCATTGTCAGCTTAGGTGTTAGGCCTCCCAGCCCTTTCTCTCCCAACACAAACTTTCTAAGTGTTTTGTTACATCTACTTTTCAACTGTCAAAATTTTGTTATTTTATGTTCTTCTCATCCATATGACTATATGTTTATGCTTCTCCCTCTCCTTCTACTGCTACCCCTGCTTGTGCTCTTTTGCTTTCTCTGTCAAATAAATAAATAAAATCTTAAAAAAAAAAAAAAAAAGAAATGTCACCTAGAAATCAGAGAGGGAGACAAACCATGAGAGACTCTTGACTCCTGGAAACAAACTGAGGGTTGCAGAAAGGAAGGTGGGTAGGGAGATGGGCATTAAGAAGGGCACATGATGTGATGAGCACTGGGTGTTATACACAGCTAATGAATCATTGAATATTATATCAAAAACTAGTGATGCATTATATGCTGGATAATTGAATTTAAATTAAAAAAGAAAAAAAAGAATAAAAACTTTTAATTTTCTAAGCCAAAACAAAGAAATGTCACCTAGATATTATGTCATTAGTATATTTAAAAAATTTTAAGAGAAAAAGATACAGCACTATTTAGTTTTTGTCATTATATCTTAGTAAATTATTCTTAGAAGATTTACCTATAATGTGATAAAATGTTTAATAATGCTTGAGAGTGAGGTAACTATATCTAAAATGTCTTTAATCATAATGTAAAACATTGACCCCTGGCATTAAGTTTCATGAAGCATTAAACTTGCATACATTTTGGATGGAATCTTCAAAAATATAATAGAAATTTAGTTTGGGAGAATAATCATTAATAATTTAACAACTAAATTTTTTCTGAGTATTGTTAGGGATAGAGGAATAAGTCACCATCATTTTGACCAAATAGCAAATGAGTCATTTATTATAATATAGTATCCAGGGCTTTTGTTTGTTTCTTTATAAACTGGTTGCTCACATGTGTTACTCTTACCTTCCTTCAATGTCCCTTCAGTGTTTCGGTGTTTGACTTGGTTTGATTTGATTTGTGCTACATTACACTAGCCCAAATCAGATTCTCCTGTCTATCTCAGGGTTTTCCAGAGAAATCTATCTATATCTATCTATCTATCTATCTGTCATCTATCGAGAAGATTTATTTTAAGGAAAAGTAAGTCAATTTTGGAGAGGCAATTATGGATGATATCAAGCCCAAAATCCTTAGAGCCGGCCAGCAGGGTAGAAATTCTGACAAGAGTATGTTGCAGTTTTGAATCTATAGGCTGGAAACTTGGGCAGAATTTCTATATTGTAATCAGGAGAGCAGAGTTTCTTCCTATTTGGGTCCTTCTTAAGATCTTAAGCTAATTGGATGAGGCCAACCCACATTATGGAGGGTAACCTGCTTTACGCAAAGTCTACTGATTTAAATGTTAATCGCATCTAAAGTTACCTTCACAACATTAACTAAACTGATGTTTGAGCAGATAACCTGGCACCACAACCTAGCCAAGTTGACACCTGAAATAACCATCAAACTACCTCATCAGTTTGTATGTATGTTTTGTAAATATATACACATATATATGTACACATTATGTATATATTATATATATATATATTTAAACTGAGGCATTTCAAACAGATAAAAATAGATGTGGTCTCTTAGGCACATAATTTCATGTAGCAAAGCATAGCAAAAACTGATCTCTTAAATTAATATTCAAGTATGGAAAGCTGATCAAACAAATTCTTAGAACTGCCTCAGAATTAATTAAAAAGAGCATCTATCTGAAAGCCAAACTGTTTTCAAACATTTTACCAGACAAGTTGAATTTACAGTATTTGGTTCTTAAGTACGAATTATTTATATAGGGACTAATCCTTATTGCTTAAACTTTTTTATTATCCGGGTTTCTGGGATGATGTATTGGGTTTTAACTGATTCACATAAAGGCCTCTTAGGATATTAATAACAATCTGTGTCCTAACTTTTATTTTTTTAACTGCTGTACCCAGTGAACGGCTTTTTAAAAAAGTCATTCAGTTTTTTTTGAAACTATTTTGTTCCTTGTATACCTTCTCTTTGTTTAGTTGCTTTGTTATATTTTTCCACTTAACAACTCCAGTTTATTTGATATTTAATTTTCTTTCATCAGCATCTACTTATAACATACAAATCCAATTACCAGTGCTGCCAGGGGTGGCTGATTTACCTGGGGGTAAAACAATAATAATAAAATGAAATAAAGAGGCATGTACAAAATATACAATTTAGAAAATATCTAGGGAATATTCACTGAAAGCGACTTCACAATTATTATTTGCTTTTATTTCCCTAGGTTAATTTTATATTTGAGACTCCTTTTCCCCTAAATTTATTTCTTAGGAAAAGTTCTAATGCCAGTGACAACTGATCTAATGTCCTTTAGGAAAGACCATGCCAGATGTTGTGTGAAATCAGCCTATCTTGTCACAAATACCTTATCAAGCCTTTGTACTCTGGCGGGTAGAATTTACTTCCTGACCCTAGTTACTGATTCAGTCTAGCTCAGTAAACTCAGTTGTGCAACAGTGTCAGGTGTATAATAATCAGCAGCAATAGGGTGTGAAAATTTGTCTTTGAATAAGGATCAGAAAGTTCTTGAGGTGTTATCTTTTACTGTTCTTTCCATGTACTGAACCCTCATTGCATTATTATAACTGCTATCTTCTGTTGAATTAAAAAGTTTTATTAATTGGGGTCAAGGCAAGAGGCAAACTTATCCTGTGAAAGACTAAGGTCCCTAAAGCAAAGGAAAAGATAGGAACAAAAAGAAAGGATTCTTAAACCATGCTCTACAGTTTTATTACTTATCAATTTCCCTTTTTCTTTTGGTTCCTAAGTAGACTCACTTAGGACTTATGAAAACCAAATAAATTATCACTGAATATTATAGAACAATATAATATACTGTGTGGTATATATCATATGTATTATTTTATTAATATATTAATAATTGATATATATATCATTAATTTGTACTCAATTTAGTGACACAGGACAAGCAATCAAGTACCCTTTATTATTTTTTATAAATGGATTAGTATTTATATAATTGCAGTACACATGGAAAAAATATATTGACCTCAATTTTAAATTTTAGAAGTTGCTTAGAGAAGACAGATTAATCACAATTATCTTTAAATGTTCACTGGTTCATCTTTTTTTCCAGCTTTACAGAGATATATTGTATGTTTAAGGTATATAGTGTTGTGATTTGATACATGTATATATCACAAAATGATTACTACAGTAGTGTTAGTTAATTCTTCTATGACTTCACATAATTACTTTTCTTTTTTCTTTCTTTTTTTTTTTTGGTTTTGAGAACATTTAAGCAACTTAAGAGTATATAATACAGAATAGTCATGTATAGTCACCATGTTGTATATTACATTCCTAGAACTTATTCATCATATAATTGGAGCTGTTTGCTCTTTGACTGACACCTCCCCTATCCTAACCCCACCTCCCCAGCTCCTGGCAACTACCATTCTACTCTCTGTTTCTATGAGTTTGACTTTTTTAGATTCCACATATAAGTGATATTACACAGCATTAGTCTTTCTCTGACTTATTTCACTAAACATAATGCTTTTAAGGTTTATCCATGCTGTCATGAATGACAGGGTGTCTTTTTCATGGCTAAATAATACTCCATTGTTTATATATATCATTTGTTCTTCAGTCATTCATCCATAGATGCGCACTTAGGTTGTTTCTCTATATTGGTTATTGTGAATAATACTGCAATAAATATGGGAGTGCAGATATATTTTCAAGATTCTAATTTCAGGGCACCTGGGTGGCTCAGTTGGTTAAGCGACTGCCTTCGGCTCAGGTCATGATCCTGGAGTCCCTGGATCGAGTCCCGCATCAGGCTCCCTGCTCGGCAGGGAGTCTGCTTCTCCCTCTGACCCTCCCCCCCTCATGTGCTTGCTCTCTCTCATTCTCTCTCTCTCAAATAAAAAAAAAAAAAAAAGATTCTAATTTCATTTCCTAGGTTATAAGCCCAGAAGTGACATTGCTGGATCATACATTAGTTCTATTTTTAATTTTTTGAGTAACCTCCATACTGCTTTCCATAGTGGCTGCACCAGTTTGCATTCCCATCAACACTACACAAGTGTTCCCTTATGTATATATCATACAGATGGTTTTTGAATATTTTCTCCCATTCCATATATTGCATTTTCATTATGCTGATTGTTTCTTTTGCAGTGCAGAAGCTTTTTAGTTTGATTTAGTCCTACTTCTTTATTTTTGCTTTTATTGCCTATGCTTTGGTGTCAAATTCAAAAAAAAAAAAGTATTCCTAAGACCAATGTCAAGGAGATTTTTTTTTCCTGTTTTCTTCTAGGAATTTTATAGATTGAGATCTTATATTTAAGTCTTGAATGCATTTCAAGCTAATCTTTGTGAGTAGTGTATCATCATGTAAGGGTATATATATATTACTTAACTTTTGCAGCCAGAAATTTTTCTCCTGACTCTCCATTTAAAGTGTATACTTGCAAATTCTCTGAAAACTATTTTGGCTATCTCCTACAATGATACACTTTTACCAATATAATACTACACTTTATAGTTTATAATATGGTAAGTTAAATAATTTCTAGTTATCTGTTTCTCTTAGAACAATGCTAAAACAATGTTAACGTAATATATAATGCCTCCATGCCTAGATATAGTTGAAGCATCTTTTCTCTGTCTTATAATTAACTTGGCCATGTGACTTGCTTTGGTTCATGTGACATGAGAAGACTTGATATTTGTCAAGAGCTTTAAAATCTCTTATATACTTACTTCCTTCAGTTTCTTGATTCTGCCCTTGAACACAAGAAAAAATGACCCAGGTAGTAGTTATTGCACCATCCAGGGCCCCAAGATATAGAAGATATATGGAACTTAGCAGAGCCATGGCAAGCCGAGCCAAGTAGGGATATAGCTGACTCATAGAGTCATGAGATACAAATAACATTTGTTGTTGCAAGCCATTCAGACGTGGGAGTTGTTTGTTACAAAGTAAAGCTGAAAAAAAAACAAAAACAGTTTTCAACATCTTGATGTGTATCAATTTAATGTTGATATGCTTCTCCCTCTCCCTCTGCCACTCTCCCTGCTTGTGTGTTTGCACACTCTTTCTCTCTCTCAAATAAATAAATAAAATCTTAAAAAAAAAGACAGCAAGAAAACTCACAGGTTTCAACCTTGATACCTAGTGGAGGGGATAACATTTGCTCTGACAATTTAAATCACTAGGTATTACCTTATAAGGTTTGCATCCTGAGTTCACACTACTAGTGTGGTCCAAAAAGCCTCAAGTGGAGAATTTAATGAATGTATTCTCAGGTTGCTTGTGCCCCTAGATAACTGGGAGAAGTGAATGCAAATCTCTTGGTGTCAGTGTATGCTAATCCAGGTTTGTAGCATGCCATTAATAGGAGGATGCACCCTCAGCTCAGAAATGTTAAAATGTATAACAAACATTTTTAAATCTATTAAATAAATACCATACAATGAAATGTAATGCGCGTTCAATGGAAACATCAGAAAACAGATTGATTCATATTTTTATATTTGAGGGAAAGGGAAAATCTTTAGAGAGGACATTATTTAAATGACAATAATAGTAACAACAGCAACATATAGTTCTTTCTTTTTTTAAAGATTTTATTTATTTATTTGAGAGAGAGAATGAGAGAGAGAGAGCACATGAGAGGGGGGAGGGTCAGAGGGAGAAGCAGACTCCCTGCCGAGCAGGGAGCCCGATGCGGGACTCCATCCTGGGACTCCAGGATCATGACCTGAGCTGAAGGCAGTCACTTAACCAACTAAGCCACCCAGGCGCCCGCAACATGTAGTTCTTAATGATGCTCCAGGGATGATCTAAGCTATTTCCATATATTCCCTTATTTAATGCTTACAACAACTCTCTGAAATAACTATTATTTCCCTCATTTTAGAAATGAGGAAACAGAAAAGCCAAGACTTAAACCTAAGCATTCTATGTGCAAAGCCCTGTCTTAATCATTGTTGCTTTAATAATGAGAGCTATTTCAGTAAGCCCTGATCATGTGGAAGGCCAGTCCAGAAAGAGGACACAAAGAATGCAGAGATAAAAGAAAATGCCGTTCCTTACAATGTCAAGTGGACTAGGATAGTTAAGACAAAAGAAATGAGATAAAAGTAATTAGGTGATGATGTTGGCAAAATAGATTGAAGCCAGACATGTATGATTTAGTATTTAGGTGTATGAGATTTATTCCATAACTAATGAGGATTCATTGAGAGTTTTGAAGGAAGAGAGTATCATGATTTGTTTTCAGACAATAACTGATATCAGTGTGATGTATTGACTGAAAAAATGACAGCCACTTAGGCCTAAGGGAGTCCTTTATGAAGAAGCAGTCAAAAGTCTTAACTAATATTGTGTATGAACAACATGTAACCACAACTTTTAGACTATGTTTTTGGAAGGAAGAGGATGTTTTCAACTGAATAAGGGAACAGAGGTGGGGTGGTGAGATGTTTGGCAAAGTTCAGTTAGAGGCCTATAGAGTTTGAATTGGCTGTGGAATTTTATGTGATTCTGGTCTTGGACATAGATGGATTTCTGGGAGAAAGAGAATCGTGAGAACCATGGGGATTGATAGAATAAAAGAATACTAGAACAAATTTATGTAATAGTTGAAACAAATCATGTGGGTGTATTGAACATATTTAAGAGCATTAAGTGCATTAAATAACATTTAACTCATTTTCTTTCACTGAGTTTTTAAAGGAGTGATATCAAGTCTTCTCATGTCACATGAACCAAAGCAAGGAGTGATATCTTTATAATGAAACTAATATATGACACTAAGTTTTTTTTTTTATTGTGGTAAAATGTACATAACATAAAATTCACTGTTTTAACCATATGTAACTGTAAAATGCAGTGGCATTAAATCCATTCACAGTGTTGTGCAACCATCACTCCTTTGCATTTCCAGAACCTACAGAACTTTTTGTGTGTGTGTGCTATTTTTAAATCTCCAGAGTCATTGTCTCTATGTTGATTAAATAAATCACTATTAGTGTTAGACTAGAGAAAAGGAAAATTGAGCCAAAAAACAGACTAATATAAGTGATTTTTGTTGTGGAATAGGGCATGGTTCTTAAAAAAAATCATACTCAGTTATATATGAACAAAACTTGGGTAATTGATGATTTAAGAATGAATTATAGGGAAAAAAGAATGAATTATAGGCAATTGAATATATAAATTAAAACTTTACTAATAGTCTAAGTTCTAAATAGATGACTGTAATATTTTCTCCAGGGCTAAATGAGAAATATTAGCTTCATGGTTCTATCTGTATTGGATTTGTCAATCCATTTCAAAAGCCAAAATATAAACCAAACTATTACTTGTTCTAGAGAAGACCTCTGTCCCTTGCCTGCATTGTCATTGGCAGGAATGATGAACCCAGAGGTCTAAAAACTCTTGGCAAGAGCACCAACCTTCTCTCCCCAAAATCTTACAGTCTCACCCCTACTATGTGCCTTGAGGCCACCATGACTCAGCTCTTGAATTCTACTTTAGTCACCCAAGGGAGGCAGCACTCTCAGATTACCATTGGTCGCCCACTTTAGCATTTTTATGAGGTTCTGTATTCTCCTTTTTCTGATCTCCTTTACGTCCTCTTCCATTGTTCTTTTGAAAATTATGGTCTATATTCTCAACACTTCTTCTGAGTTTTCTCTTCACCTTCTTTATCTATTTGCAATCTGATTCTCCCATGAGGTCACTGCCACCCTTACAGATTTCTCAAGTTGTAATTGTTTTCTCTTGTATTTTGTATCTTGGGGTAGAGGTTCAGTAGTTATTTTCATTGTTCCTCCATCCCCTCTATACCACAATCCATTCCTTCTCCCTAAAAACATCAAAGCTTTTGAAGCACATTTATCAGACTATGCCACTTGATGATATTCCTTGTTGTAGTCATTCCTAAAATCTCTCTGCCTCTTTCTGATATTCCTTATAGATTTGAGATTATAGGGGAGAAAAAATTTGTCCCCTTTATTCTAGGTTCTTTTGGCTGGCCTATTAACTAAATGGACATAAAACATATTAACTCCAGAAAAATAAATTTAATTACATATGACCTGGAGCCCTATAAGAATATGTGGAACCATAAACAGTCAAGCAATTGAAGCTTATCTGACATCCTGAGCTAAGGAAAGGATATAGGGGTCTGATACTCCAAAGGGGAGGAAAATGGGAAGAGCAAATGTTTGGTAAATACATGCTTGCCATATCATGCAGAGATAATAGGCCACAGAGAGGAATTTATCTCCAGGCCCTGCTGAACTCCCCTTACCTTGCTTACCTTTCCTAGCCCTTATGCTTTATAGTTACCTCTGGTGATAGTTCTCTTCCTGGACCAGGTTCTCTCTAATTTTTTCTTAGGCAGTTAAGGGGGAGGTAAAACCTCTTCCTGAGTCTTTTGGGCCTTGATTCACTTCAGATCAAAGTAATCCACATGCCAAGTGACACCTTCTGGGGAGATCTTGGATAATTTTTGTATTCTTATCTTAAAACTTGGTAATTTGGGGGCACCTGGGTGGCTCAGTTGGCGCATCTGATTCTTGATTTCAGCTCAGTTCACGATCTCAGGGTTGTGAGTCAAGTCCTGAATTGGGCTACACACTAGGCATGGAGTATGCTCAAGCTTTTCTCTCCCTCTCCCTCTGCTCCTGCCCCATTCCCTCTCTAAAAAAAAAAAACAAAAAAAAAAAACAAAAACAAACAAAACAAAACAAAACAAAAAACCCAAACAAACCCAAAAAACAAAAAACAGAACAACAAACAAACTTGGTAATTTTAGTTTCCACATAAATGATCACCCTAATATCCCCCACATTTCATTTTTGTCCCAGTCTTTCCTCCAGTGAGCTTGTACTTTGACCTGTCAGCATTACACTAGCCTAGAAATTGTCATCTTTATTTACTTTGATCCTCTAGATAATGGTTAATTTTATTAACCTGACTAGACTAAGGGATGCCCAGATAGCTGGTAAAACATTATTTCTGTGTGTCTGTGAGGGTGTTTCTGGAAGAGATTAGCATTTGAGTCAGTAGACTGAGGAAAGATCACCTTCACCAAGATAGGTGGGCAGCATTCAATTACCATGCAGGCTAAATAGAACAAGAAAGTGGAGGAAGAGGGCGCCTGGGTGGCTCAGTTGGTTAAGCGACTGCCTTCGGCTCAGGTCATGATCTTGGAGTCCCGGGATCGAGTCCCACATCGGGCTCCCTGCTCGGCAGGGAGTCTGCTTCTCCCTCTGACCCTCCTCCCTCTCATGCTCTCTGTCTCTCATTCTCTCTGTCTCAAATAAATAAATAAAATCTTAAAAAAAAAAAAAGAAAGTGGAAGAAGATGCAAATTAATTCTCTCTGCTTGAGCTAAGACACTTATCTTCTCTTACCCTTGGACATCAGAGCTTCTGATTTTTGGGCCTTAAGATTCAGACCAAGGACTAATACCATCAACCCACTGATTCTCGGGTTTTTACTCAAACTGGGACATACACCATCAGCTCCCTCAGAGGCTTTCCAACTTAGATTGATTTATATGACCAGCTTTCCTGGTTCTCCAGCTTGCCGATGGCAAACTGTGGGACTCTTGGCCTTTGTACTGCATGAGCCAATTCCTGTAAGAAATCTATCTATCTTTCTCACTATCTATCTATCTATCCATCCATCATCAATCTAGCCTATTGATATATCAATCTATTAATCTATTGATCTATCCATTTATTATCTATATCTATTTATTTCCTAGATGAGTATATATATATATATATATATATATATATATATATATATATATATATATATATATATCTCCCATTGATTCTGTTTCTCTGGAGAATCCTAATACATCATTTTTTATAAATGTTTAATAATCATTTTTTAAATGAAAAAAGTTAGATTGAATGATAGATTAAATGAGGACTTATAAGGCAAACTTATTAGTTTCTGAAATATAGTAGAAATTATATATAGGGGCGCCTGGGTGGCTCAGTTGGTTAAGCGACTGCCTTTGGCTCAGGTCATGATCCTGGAGTCCCTGGATCGAGTCCCGCATCGGGCCCCCTGCTCGGCAGGGAGTCTGCTTCTCCCTCTGACCCTCCCCCCTCTCATGTGCTTGCTCTCTCTCATTCTCTCTCTCTCAAATAAATAAATAAAATCTTTAAAAAAAAAAGAAATTATATATAGAGTTTTATTTCCTATTTAATTCTGAGGGATCTGTAGAGATGCCAACATAAATACACTTTTGAGTGGAATCATTTTGCTCTTACTTCTTGTTCATATAAACTGTTTTTGCTTTACCTGCACAGATCATCTCTCAGTTTAATGTATTTTTCCATCTGCTTACCTTCCTCTCTGAAGTAATTAAGTACCCTCAGGTTGGTCTGCCCTGTGCTACACATGTACCTAAAATGTCCTGCCTCATTTCAGCCAGTCTAGTCTGGCTTCTTCATCTGGCCACCAGTTAAACATCAACCAGGCATTAGAATCAGTGTTAATGAAATAGAGAACCATGTCTCTAATTCATTTGGAGGAAGTGATGTGTATGATGAAAAATCATGCAGAGCTTGGTTCTAAATCCCACTCTCCAATAAAAGGAACTGTAACCTGAAACTGGGTTCGCTCTTGGTGGGTGTGGAGTCAAAAGACACAACCAAGCCAAGGAATAGTGAAAGGAAAGGTTTTTCTTGCAACAAGTAAAGGAGAACTTCAGAGGTATTTCTCAAATCCCTGTCTTCCTGAACAATAAACTGGGGAAGTTTTAAGGTTAAGGGTCATGTATATTCATAAAGGGGCTTGGCAAAGGAGAGTTCAGTATAGAATTGGGGCAAAAGTCATCCTACAATGACAGAGTCCAGGACCTGGTTGACTGAAGTCATGAGGGCTAGCAAGGGTGAGCATCTTCAGTACTCTGGTTCCAGTTAGTCCAGTGTTTGAGTGCTTGAAGGAGTTTGTCTGTTTTTTTGTTTATTTATTTATTTAAATTCTGGTATAGTTAACATTCACTGTTATATTAGTTTCAGCTGTACAATATAGTGATTCAATAATTCTATATATTATTCAGTGCTCATCATGATATTTGTACTCTTAATCCCCTTCACCTAATTTCACCCATCCCCCATTAACCTCCCCTCTGATAACCATCGGTTTGTACTCTTTAGTTAAGATTCTGTTTTTCAGTTTCTCTTTTCTTTGTTTATTAGTTTTGTTTCTTAAATTCCACATATGTGTGAGATCATATGGTATTTGTTTTTCTCTGACTTATTTCACTTAGTATTATATCCTCTGGATCCATCCATATTGTTGCAAATGACAATATTTCATTCTTTTTATGGCTGAATAATATTCCATTACACACACACACACACACACACACATATCTCACTCTTCTCCCTCTTCTCCCTCTTCTTTATCCATTCATCTATCCATGAACATTTGGGCTGCTTCCATACTTTGGCTATTGTAAAGAATGCTACAATAAATATAAGATTGCATATATCTTTTTGAATTAGGGTTTTTTTTTTTTTTTTGAATTTGCTTTTGTTTTTGTTTTGTATTCTTTAAATAAGTACCCCATAGTGAAATTACTGGATCATATAGTGATTCTTTTTTTTTTATTATTATTATGTTATGTTAGTCACCATACATTACATCATTAGTTTTTGATGTAGTGTTCCATGATTCATTGTTTGCATATAACACCCAGTGCTCCATGCAGAATGTGCCCTCCTCAGTACCCATCACCAGGCTAACCCATCCCCCCACCCTCATATAGTGATTTTATTTTTAATTTTTGAGGAACCTCAGTACTGTTTTCCACAGTGGATGCACCAATTTACATTCCCACCAACAGTGCCCGAGGGGTTCCTTTTTCTCCACATCCTTGCCAACACTTGTTGTTTCTTGTAGTTTTGATTTTATCTATTCTGACTGGCATAAGGTGATATCTCATTGTGGTTTTGATTTGCATTTTCCTGCAAACCAAATGAGTGATATTGACCATCTCTTCATGTGACTGTTGGCCATCTATATGTCCAGAGAAATATCTGTTCATGTATTCTGCCTATTTTTTAATTGGATTATTTGGGTTTTTGGTGTTGAGTTGTGTAAGTTCTTTATATATTTTGGATACTAACCCTTTTGGATATATCACTTGCAAATATCTTCTCCCATTCAGTAGGTTGTCTTTTTGTTTTGTTGATTGTTTCTTTTGCTATGCAGAAACTTTTTATTTGATGTTGTCCCAATAGTTTATTTTTACTTTTGTTTCCTTTGCCTCAGGAGATATATCTAGAAAAATGTTGCTATGGCTGAGGTCAGAGAAATTGCTGTGCTCTCTTTTAGGATTTTTATGGTTTTAGGTCTCACATTTAGGTCTTTAATCCATTTCAAGTTTATTTTTGTATATGGTATAAGAAAGTGGTCCAGTTTCATTCTTTTGCATGTAGCTGTCCAGTTTTCCCAACACCATTTGTTGAAAAGACTGTCTTTTTCCCATTGCATATTCTTGCCTCCTTTGTTGAAGATGAATTGACCATATAATCATGGGTTTGTTTCTGAGCTCTGTATTCTGTTCCATGAATCTATATGTCTGTTTTTGTGCCAGTACCATACTGTTTTGATTACTACAGCCTTGTAATGTATGTTGATATTTAGGGTGGATTAGAGCAGAAATAAACAAAATAGAAACAAAACAAAACAAAATAGAACAGATCAATGAAACTAGGAGGTGGTTCTTTGAAAAGATCAACAAAATTGATAACCTTTTAGCCAGACTCATCAAAAATGAGAGTGAGAGAAGGAGGACTCAAACAAAATCATTTTGATGAAAGAAGAGAAATAATCACCTATGCCACAGAAGTACAAAGGATTATAAGAGAATATTATGAAAAATTATATGCCAATAAATTGGACATCCTAGAAGAAATGGATAAATTCCTAAAAAAAAACATATAACCTCTCAATGCTGAATCAGGAAGAAATAGAAAATAATTACCAGCAATGAAAATGAATCAGCAATCGGGCGCCTGGGTGGCTCAGTTGGTTAAGCGACTGCCTTCGGCTCAGGTCATGATCCTGGAGTCCCGGGATCGAGTCCCGCATCGGGCTCCCCGCTCGGCAGGGAGTCTGCTTCTCCCTCTGACCCTCCTCTCTCTCATGCTCTCTGTATCTCATTCTCTCTGTCTCAAATAAATAAATAAAATCTTTAAAAAAAAAAAGAAAAGAAAAGAAAATGAATCAGCAATCAAAAAACTCCCAACAAACAGAAGTTTAGGAAAAGACAGCTTCAAAGGTGCATTCAATCAAATATTTAAAGAAGAGTTAATAACTATTCTTTTCAAGCTATTCCAAAAATGAGAAAAGGAAGGAAAGCTTTCAATTCATTCAATGAAGCCAGCATTACCCTGATACCCAAATCAGATAAATACACAACAAAAAAGAGAACTACAGGTCGATATCTCTGATGAACATAGATGCAAAAATCCTCAACAAAATATTAGCAAACTGAATCCAGCAACACATTAAAAAAATCATTCACTAAGATCAAGTGGGACTTATTTCTAGGAGGCAAGTGTGGTTCAATATTCACAAATCAATCAATGTGATACATCACATCTATAAGAGAAATGCTAAAAATCATATGATCATCTCAATAGATGCAGAAAAAGCATTTGACAAAGTACAACATGCATTTATGATAAAAACTGCGGAACATACCTCAGCATAATAAAAGCCATATGTGAAAAACCCACAACTAATATATTCAGTGGTGAAAAACTGAGAGCTTTTCCCTAAGATCAGGAACAAGACCAGGATCTCCACTTACACCACTTTCATTCAACATCATACTAGAAGTCCTAGGCACAGCAATCAGACAACAAAATAAATAGCATCCAAATTGGTAAGGAAGAAGTAAAACTTTCACAATTTGCAGATGGACATGATACTATATATAGAAAAACCTGAAGATTCCATGAAAACAAACAAACAAACAAAACGAAAAAACACTAGACCTGATAAATGAATTCAGTAAGGTCACAGGATACAAAATCAATATACAAAAATCTGTTGCATTTCTATACACTAATAACGATGTAGCAGAATGAGAAATCAAAGGGGTTTAAATCCTGCAATAACAACTCAAGAATGTGTGTTAGGTCAACCTTTACTCTTGAAGCAGCGCTGGAAGTTTTACCACTGATTTGTCTCTGATATGGTTAGACTATCTCCTGGCTTGAAACTAGCTACTTGGTTTTCTGTTTGATTTTTGTTTTTTGTTGGTTTTTTTTTAGAGAGAAAGAGAGAGTATGCGCACACGAACGGGATAGGGGGCTTCGGAGGAGAGGGAAAGGGAGAGAGAGAATCTTATGCAGGCTCTATGCCCAGTGCAGAGCGTAATGCTAGGCTCCATCTCATGACTCCGAGATCATGACCTGAGCTGAAATCAAGAGTCGGACCCTTAACTGACTGAACCACCCAGGTGCCCCATGGCTGTTTGTTTTTATGTTCTTTTTTTCCTTTAAACTTATTAACTACTGAGGTCTACTTTTCTGCAATTTTAACATATCCCAGAACATTCTGCAAGAAATGTGCTTGAGCAAGTCAGTGCCAGCCAGGCATAGATCACAAAATGCCTGGGAGACATAAAATGACTTCTCTTATGTTAAGGAAGCTATGTCTCATCCTTCTTTTTCCAGGAACCCCTAATCCTGTCTGACTACAGAACTAGAGTTCCTTTCCACAGTGGTTGATTTTAGGCTAGAGTAGGAAAAATACAAGAGAGTCTGGAGAATCTTTAGTGCCAGTTTGCCTATTTGAAGATTCAACTGTATATTATATCCTTTAATGTATCTTTACCCTGAAACAATTTAACCTATCCAGATTTAATCTATCATTAGATAAAAAGCCTGGCTTTACAGTGGTTATGACAGTCATATCCTCAGCTTGATCTTGGGTAGGTCTGAGTTTGAAGAGCTTATAGTTGTTCAAAACATTTCTCAATTATTTATGCTTGGGCTTGAAATGATCCCTCCAAATTTATTATTCAGTTATTGCTAACTGGCCAGTTATTTTCTGAGCTTATCAAATTCTTCTAAAATCTTGTTACATCAAGCCAACTTCAACCAATGTTATTAATATTTTGATCCTTCAAAATCTTCCCTAGACCAACAAATTAGTTATATATGGCTTCTATCTTATAAGTTACCACAACAAAGATTTGTACCAAAAGGAACCTGTCTTGCAATGCATCACATGTAAACATTGTAACAAATGTTTCACAACAGTATAATATAGATTACATCTTTTCAACTCCTATAAATGCGTATTTTTTAAATCATTTGCCCCCTAGATCCTTTGTTAAAACCGCATTTTTTTTTCTAGGCAGTAATCCCTTTATAAATCAAGAGAGGCTAGAGAATGCTGTGACAACAACTCTAAAATATCAGTGGCTTAAAACAACAAAGATTTATTTCTATTTCATGTCAGTGAGGGAGCTTATTGACCCTAGAGACTTGCCTCCATTCCAAATGAAAAAAAGTACAGGAGTGTTTCACCCTTGCTTTTAATTTTTCTGATTAATTTAATTCATAACTGATTGTCAGAACAAGTTCTAATTCACCAAACTCCAGGGGGCAAGGATGTTCATTCTTCACTGTGCTCAAAAAGATAGGAGAACCAAACATCAGTTAGAAACTAGTGAGGAGAGTGCCTGGCTGGCTCAGTTGGTAGAGCATGTGACTCTTAATCTTGGGTTGTAAATTCAAGCCCCATATGGGGTGTAGAGAATACTTAAAAAATAAAATCTTAAAGAAAAAAAAAGGAACTAGTGATTAACTAGAGCATTCCTTCCTTTTATTGGACTAGTGTTCTGTGGAAAACCCTGAGATATGCTGGCTTTGTCTATTAATAATTGACTGAGCAATTTCATGTAAACCTCTATGAACACTTCCTAAATATAGTATTTCAGTTGGTGGAATAGATGGAGAGTTTCCAAGTGAAAATTTGTATTCCAACTGGCACCATCAGTTTCTATTTAACGTTGTTCATAGATGTTTTTACTGTGAAGATTTTTGAATCTCACTATTTTAAATACAGTTATTCTTCCAAATTCTTCAAACTGTCTGCATTATGCCCAGTAATTTTCTGGGTCCATTAAAGATTAATGAAGGAAGGAATCTATTGCATCACATTTTGTATGGTTTGTTAAAAACAAGTAATGTTGGGACACCTGGGTGGCTCAGTTGGTTAGGCGACTGCCTTCGGCTCAGGTCATGATCCTGGAGTCCCGGGATCGAGTCCCACATTGGGTTCCCTGCTCAGCGGGGGGTCTGCTTCTCCCTCTGACCCTCCTCCCTCTCATGCTCTCTGTCTCTCATTCTCTCTGTCTCAAATAAATAAATAAAATCTTTAAAAAAAAAAAACAAGTAATGTTAATGAAAATGTAAAGTAAAGCATATTAAGGTGACCAAAGGTCAAAAGTTGGCAAAAGATGATTTATGTTTTTATTATCAGATATCAAGATTCACATAAGCTAACTTTTTGTTAGAAGTGTTGGTCTTTATTCTATTTCATTCTGATGCTAGTTCATATTTACTGAGTGCTTACTAAGTGTAAAGCATTTTACATTTGTAATGCCACAATTATATATGTACATTCTCTACTCAGGACCCAATGGATTGGAGGAATGTGATGTTTAATGATCAGCAATTATGCACTCTTGACAGTTTACATATATCACCTAATATTATCTAATTGTGGTCTAGTAGAAAAGGAGCTATAAAAACATGATCATGTGTTACTTTTCTAGTCTAAATTCTCCAACTATTCTTCATTGCTAAAAAGTTTAAGTGTGAATACTTTGGTAATAGATGTTAAGAATTTCGTGACCATGGAGATCTCTCCAGTCTCATATCATTTATTCCTATTTTTTGCCTCAGCTTTGCCTTATCCAGTTGTACTTAATTAGTTGTAATTTTCAGGATAAATCACGCTCAGAAGTCTCTCCATGCTTTTCCTCATAGCATTGTCTTTGCCAATATTCTCTTATCTTACATATTTTTAATGGCATGAAAATGCTCACAATATATTAAATGTGAAAAACAGAAAACAGTAAACCTGTATATATGTTATGACTCATTTTGGTAAAAAATGCAAATATATTCATAGAGCAATATTAGAAATGCACGGTTCAATGTAAATGTTTATTTATTGGTGACATAGTTACCAATTTTTCATAGCTGTTTGTATTTAATGTTCTATAATAAAAATGTATTATTTGTAATCAGGAAAAAAAAATTGAGACCTATTATTACTTTCACAGTAAAAGAAAAGAAAAATACTGATTCCATTTGTTCAACTGGCAAACTCCTATTACTAGTGTCCTAATCTCAAACCAAATCCCATTTTCTCTGAAAAAAGTTTCTTTCTACTATACTATTATTGTGCTTTCTGTAACTCTCTAGATTATTAATTAGCCTACTGTACAATATCACTTGCCTACTTTTATATTAAACCAGAGGATATTTGAGATCAGTGATCATAATCACTCTTTTTATGTCCAACATATGGTGCAGCAAACTTATGTATGGAAATTTAAGTATAATAAATAAATAAATTGAATTAAATTAAATAAATAAACTGAATTCAACAGCTACCAAGTAGAGGCACAGGAAATAAGTTAAAACAACAAAAGGAAATGTTTCAGTCTGACAAGAGAAATCTAGGAAGATAAATATGGAACCTGACCTTTGAAAACTGTTTTATTAAAATGTATGTCAGATTATGTCAGTTTCCTCATTGGAAACTTTAATGACTCCAGTCATACAGCTTGTAATTCAAACACTTTCATACCCCTGTAAATCCTTCTACATTTTGAGAAAATTAGGAAAACTAAGTTGTGGTAATCTTAATGGATACTTTTTTTTTAAATGAGGTTTTTATTTTAGAAGAGTCTTAGGTTTACAGAAGATTTGCGTAGATAGTATGGAGAGTTCCTGTGTACTCTGTACACAAGTTTCTGTATTGTTATCATCCTACTTCACTATGGTATATTTGTCACTACTAATCTTCTAATGTTGATATATTATTAAGTGAACTCCATATTTTTTTCAGATTTTATCAATTTCCCTCAGTGTGTTTCTTGTTGTAGGAGCCCATCCAGGATACCACATTATATTTAGTTGTCATGTCTCCTTAAGCCTTCTCTGGACTGTGAGTTTCTTAAACTTTTCTTATTTTTTATGACTTTGACAGTTCTGATGAGTAGTTGTCACATACCCCCAACTTGGGTTTTCTCAATGTCTTTCTCTTAGTTAAACTAAGGTTATGAATTTGTAGTAGAAGACCACAGAGGTAAAGTGTCATTCTTATCACATCATATCATATTGTTGAGGTAGTATTTGCTAGGTTTATCGACTGCAAAATTACTCCCCCGCATTTCCATATTTGGAAGGAATTCGCATAGGGTAGCTCATACTTAAAAAGGGATGCGAGTTAAGCACAATTTTGAAGGGGAGGTATCTACATAGATTAATCAGAATTCTGCATGAGAGATTTAGCTAGCCTCCTCATTTATTTATATCAGTTTGGACTTAGGGATATTTATTTTATACTTTGAGTTTTTAATTAATTAATTACATTGTTCTAGCTTTGGCCTCTGAGGATGCTTTCCATATTGGTTTGTCTCTTTGACACTTTGGCAGAACCTCATCATTTTTTGTTTCTTTGTTCACACTTCCTTACTTTCTGGATAGGAAGATTTTCACAGCTTTGAAATCATCACAGTATTCTAGTTTGAACCAAGATAAAAATTTCATAAGTAGGAAGAATGCAGGAAATTCTCAGTGTATTGGAGTTTGTCATGGTTGGAGCCAAGAGAGAATTAGGGGTTGTAGTGAGAGATGAGCCTGGAAATGGAAGTGGAGCCATAGAGTGAGATTTGAAATGTGATAAGAAGGCATTTTGACTTACTGTATAAATTGTGAAAACATTTTCATAAGGAAAGTGACAAAAATAACTTTTGTTTTAGAAAATAATTTAGGTAGTAGTATACAGTGTAACTTGGAATAGGACGAGTCCAGAGGCAGAGAAATTATTGAGAAAACTTAGAATTTTCCTGCGCTGAAATTATGAGGAAATGAATTAGAGACAGCACTAGGAAGTTTCTTACCCTCCTTCTTTATATACTATTGGAAAAAATTGTGCATATTAATACATATTGACTTCAACTTTATTTTCACTCTTGAGTTTGGATTGCTAATGACATTTTAAAAGTATACACATTGTTTTTGCTTCTCAAAATGATAATGAAGTTGTGTCAGACTAACCTTCTCTCTAGGAGACATAGGAAAATGTGGGTTATATCAGTTATGAGGCATTGGATAAGGAAGAAAAGATATGGGAAGTCCAGATCCAAGATTTGAAAGAAAACTGAAGCATAAAACAATGACCACAGTATTTAGTCCTCCTTTCCTCCTCTATGCATTTCCAATTCTTAAAGCAATTACTGAGAACCTGAGAGGCTAAACTTCGTTTTGAAAGACTTAAGGAGCTTGAAAGGACACAAACTGAACTTACAGAATGCTCAGCATTTGAGGTCCTGAACCTCCTCTGGTATTTGGCTGAGAACATCAAAGCACTAAACATTAATATTAAGAGAGAACTGGGTAAAATATGTTTAGTGGGACTGAAATTTCAAATCTTTTGAATCCTGTTAGGATGGCAGTGATTGGTATTGCTTATAGCTTTATATTAGATATCTATAAAAGCAAAAGTAAATCCTCTCTGGAGAAAAATGACATTAACCAAAACCTCAAATTATCTTTCCAATTTTATGTAAAGAATGTCCGGCACTTATCAAGCATGTGAGAAAATCAGAATATATAGAATGTGATTAATAGAAACAGCAATAATAGATCTGTTAATAGTAGACTATGAAGTTATCACACATAAACTTTAAAATAACCATGGTTTGTTATGGCAAGTAGTAGAATTAGAGGTAAAGAGAGAATTTTTAAAATAATAAAAATCTATTAAATAACAAAATTGAGGATTTGACATAATTTAAGGGTAAAATACAATTGCAGATATTTTCTTACACCTCTCTCAATAGCTGACAGAATGTACATATAACAAATCAGTTGCCAACAACTACAGATATCGGATCTTTTAAAAATGCACAGATGTGTAAGGTAGTACTACGGATGAAATTAGAAATTAAAAATTAAAATATAATTTTAAAATATCTGTATTTTTCAAAAGGAAACATCTGTCAAAATGACCCCTGAATACTCTAAAAACATCAAAATTCAAAATAAAGAATAAGGAAGTAGCTAAAATATAATGTATTAAAATTTATGACGTGTACCTAAAATTGTGTGTACAGAAAAATTTATAACCCTGACTACATCCTGAGAAAATTAAGTAGGCTAATCATAAAGTTGTAAAGATCCATTTTAAGAAGTTTAAAAAGAACCAGCAAATTAAATGTACAGAAGCAGAAGTGGGAAATTATAAAGATAAATGTAACATAAAATTAGGAAAAATACTAAAAAAAGAAGGTCAAAAGTACAATAGTTGGTTCTTTGAAAAAATAATAGAATTGGTAAATCCCAAGAAATAATAATAAAATTTAAAGAGGGAACATGCATACTTTCAATATCAAAAATGAAAAAGGAGTTAGTAATACAGATCCTACAAACATTAAAAAATTATAAAAAAGTATTAACAACTTTATGTCCATAAAATTATAATTTTAGATTGAAAGAAAACTAAGAAAATACAGCTTAAATGTGTAAATAAAGTTGCTTTCATAAAAATAACTCCAAACAGGCATCTTCACCAGATATTTCTAACAATTTTTAGGAAATAAATAACATTTATATACAAACACTTGCAGAGAATATAAAATGTTGAAATAATTTCCAAATAATTGTGTAACATTGTTTTATTTTGACACTCACAATTGATCACAGAGATTGCAGGAAAAAATATTTAGGGACACACACTCTCTCATGCACATAATTAATATCATAGGCAATATATTAGCAAATTGTTCCCAGAAATTTATTTAAAAATACGGTAAAAACAAGTTAGGTTTATCCAAAGAAGGAAGGTTGAATTATCATTAAAAATAATTAATATAAGTCAACAAATGGTCAGCATAAAAGAGAAAAAATATTTAGATATGTATGGCGATGGAGTTTATTTATAGCTGGACTGGAATCCAGACCACATAAGAAACTCTTAAAGCCAAAATTACCCCCCCACCTCTAAATATATGGGCAAATGACTTAGTCATTTCATATAAAAGGATGCACAAATGACCTATAAGCATATGTAGATGATCAAGATCATTAATCCTCAGGAAACTGAAAATTCAGAATTTAAAATGCTACTTCAAACCCAGTAGAAGTTTCCATAGATGTCTTATGTATTATACCTACAAGGTAGAAACAACAAAAAAGTTCATCAACAGCATAAATTGTAGTATACTCGGCAATAACAATGAATGAAATTGTTATCTGGTAATAGCATGGATGAATCTTAAAAACAAAGAAGCTAGACACAAATAAGTGCTTCTCATTCCTGGTTTCAGCTTAGAGATATAGAGAGAGCTGTATCTGTTATTCACAAGTTTACGTGACTACAAACATTTCAAAAGCAGGAATAATGTAAAAAAGTCTTGGTATATGAGAATTTGTCATGGATGACCCAGAAAGAATTGGGAAGACAGTTTAATACCATGCAAACATCCTGCTACTGATTGTCATATCAAATAGATTTGTTATCCATTGATTTTTTTTTCATTCCAGTCTTTACTATGATGGTTAACACATGCTAAATTTTCCCACTCCAGTCACTTTTTCTCCACAGTTCCAAACTGTGCTCATTGTCCTACCATAAGCAAGAGACTTCCATTCTCTTATATTAATTTAAGCATTCATCATCAGTACAGATGTGCGTAACTTCCTATTTTTTCAATTTGGTGCTCAAGTTGTCCCAGATTTGGCCAGTGGCATGTTCAGAAATCAAAAGGAAGAAAACTCTATCACTGATTTTGCTTAAAGTAGCCAGCACATAAAAGGTATCCTCTTATTGCCTGAACCTGGCAGACTGTCTCACCTCTATTGTGATGCCATGGGTAACTATGATGGAATGTGAAAGTAATCATCACATGAGCATCAACAATTGGTAAATCATGAAGAATCAATATGGTTCATCTCTGAACTCCTAGATTTACTAAAAATGCCTTACAAACTAAATTTTGAAAATCAGTTTAACTCCAAAGAATTTTTTAAATATTGGTAAGTATTAGAAATATCAAACAAATGTTAATTATAGCCTCAACCAGGTGCCTTCTACATAATTCTTTCAACACTTTTGTAATGACACCAACCATAAAAAACTACATGGTATATTGGAGGAATATGTGCCCTTCCTTGTTGCTTTGCTGTTGTCTATTGCTGTGTAGCCACCAATATATCCCAGCTGCTTTGAGCAGAGAAGACTAAAAGAGAATAAGACTGAAAGGAAATAATAAAAAAATTCCATTTAATATCTGAGATGTGAAGAAGCTCTTAATGTCCTCAACTTATTAAAAAGAAAAGCAAATAATTTTAACAGTATTTCTATTGAATCATTTTAATCATATATCTAAAAATAAATCATGTTTCAAATGAATATATATTAATGTATGTGAATCTTGCTTAAAATATATTAATAACGATAATTAGTGCATTACTACTAAATGGAAAATAAAGAATTTGCAGAAACTGACTTGCATATTGCAAAATACTCTGTTTTACCATTCACAAATATTAGCTTTGAGAATCAATTTTCTGGAAACTAATGGACTCAGCATGATTTTTGTGAGCACATTATCAATGTTCTAAAAAAAAAGGGTATAATGAGAATAGCGTCCTTTAATTAAATGACACTATTAGCCAGTTTCACTCTAACCAACCTCTTCATTTTTATCACAAAGCAACTGATTACACCATTCTGTAATTAAAGCGTAAAAGTGCATGCCAATGAGAATTTGACTCTGTTGAGACTCATATTGTTACTACCTAACTTAAAAAATTTTAAATAATGAAATCAAACATTTGCACATCATACTGTGTTTGGTTATCAGATTTGATGTAGGCTGCTAATTTTGACAAAGAAAAATGAAAAAATTGTAAAGGAACTAAAACTTTTTTGTAAAGTAAAAATACCTATGTTGCTTTCAGGAAGAAACCTTTACTATAAGGGCACACTTCTTAAACTCAACACCCAAAAAACAAATAATCAAGTCAAAAAATGGGCAGAAGACATGAACAGACACTTCTTGAAAGAAGACATACAAAGGGCTAAGAGACATATGAAAAAATGTTCATCATCATTAGCCATCAGGGAAATTCAAGTCAAAACCACATTGAGATACACCTTACACCAGTTAGAATGGCAAAAATTGACAAGGCAAGAAACAACAAATGTTGGAGAGGTTGTGGAGAAAGGGGAACCCTCTTACACTGTTGGTGGGAATGCAAGTTGGTACAGCCACTTTGGAAAACAGTGTGGAGGTTCCTCAAAAAATTAAAAGTAGAGCTACCCTATGACCCAGCAATTGCACTACTGGGCATTTACCCCAAAGATATGGATGTAGTGAAAAGAAGGGCCATATGCACCCCAATGTTCATAGCAGCAATGTCCGCAATAGCCAAACTGTGGAAAGAGCCAAGATGCCCTTCAACAGATGAATGGATAAAGAAGATGTGGTCCATATATACGATGGAATATTACTCAGCCATCAGAACAGATGAATACCCAACTTTTGCATCAACATGGATGGGATTGGAGGAGATTATGCTAAGTGAAATAAGTCAAGCAGAGAAAGTCAATTATCATATGGTTTCACTTACTTGTGGAACATAAAGAATAGCATGGAGGACATTAGGAGAAGGAAGGGAAAAATGAAGGGGGGGAAATTGGAGGGGGAGATGAACCATGAGAGACATGGACTCCAAGAAACAAACTGAGGGTTTTAGAGGGGAGGGGAGTGGGAGGATGGGTTAGCCCAGTGATGGGTATTAAGGAGGGCACATTTTGCATGGAGCACTGGGTGTTATACGCAAACAATGAATCATGGAACACTACATCAAAAACTAATGATGTACTGTATGGTGACTAACATAACATAATAAAAAATAAAATTTTAAGAAAAAAATATAAAGGCACAGAAATTTTGAAAATAAAAAGAATGGAAATAAGATAGATTTTGCCAACACTAACAAAAAATACTGGTATAGTAAATATGCTAATTTATTTAACAAGATCAGTGTTCTTGTGTTTAATAACATGGCCAAGGTGTAGTCCAGTTCTTTAGTCCAGTATATGATTTTCATAGGATGTGATTTTTGCTGATGGGTCAGATCTGAGTAATCACCTGGTCTGTTCTCTTATATCCTCTTTCTTCCCACTTGTGCCATCAGTTCCTATGATGTACAGATCTGCTCCCTGTGGATTCCAACTCATTGACAAGTACCAAACTTACAGCCTTGAACAACTAAAGTGAATCAAATACTCCCAAAAGTCAAATCCCAAAATAAGTAAGGAATCCTTTTTAAAAATGATTTATTTGGGTCTATTTTAAAAAGCTACTTGGTATTACATTGGGAAACTTCTTTTCCCTTGTTCTTTTTAGGACACAGAATTTAGGACACAACATTATTCGTATCCTTTCCGTTTCAAGAGCTGGACTCAAATATTGTCTCAGTTAATTCAACATTTATTTATTGAGCATATTGAGCAATATACTTATAACAATGCCAGGTTCAGTGACTAGAAAAATGCATAAGAAAATCTCTGTTTTTGAGGAGCTGACAGGATCTTGGAGATGCAGACTAGTAGTTTAACAGTTATATAGCTGTATAGGAAGTCATATATGGATTCACCCAACCCAATTTAAGTGGGTAGATTAGCGTTCTACAAGCTTCAGAGGGTTTGACCATTTGCATACCACCCAGAGCATCCTCCTTCCAAGGGATCAGTTTAGCACAAGGGCTTCAGGAATAAAGAACCATGATTTACTTTCTTCACATTCCTGTTTTACATGGAAAGAATGCAAGATTAAGGGATAAAGGTGGCCACAGAAGCATGAAATCTATAGTCTTTCCTTTGGATTGTTGCAGGAACAAAGCCTGAGATTCAGGACCATCTTTCATCAGAGCACATGATTATTGAAGTTAAAGCAAGTGACATTTTGCAACATGTTTTTAACATAAAATGAGCAAATGTTTTAAAAAGGATTACACCAAGCAATACAAGTTTAGGCATTATTTTTCTAGCTGAGAGCTACATTTAATGCTTGTCCTCTGTGATTTTATAGTGTCCTGGGCAACTGTCTACCTTAGGTATTTAAATGATCTGAGTACACATGCCCTCCGCATTAGGGTATCAACCTGATGAGGACCAGAGCTATGTTTTATTCACACTGTGATCCTTAGCACGGGTATCAGTATATAGACATATCATAATATACAGAACAACAGCAGTCTCCTAATATTTTGACCTGAATCAAATTGCTGAGATTAGAGGGAAAAAGGCAAAACATACAAAATAAACACCCTAGTTCATGTCTAAGACAAAATTATATATACAAATATATGTATAGCTAAATTTTTCAAATTAAGATTTTTTGTATAATCTTTACTGACTAATCATACATAAAGAGATTTTCAGTGATTACACGGAGATATATTATAAATTATTTCAAAGATTCTGAATGAAATAAGAATAGATGTGTTGATTTTACTTTCTTTAAAATTAAAGAAGCTTCACTTGTCAAAGTTAATTCATAAAGACTCAAACACTACAGCTTCTACTACTACAGCTTCTGGTACACCTTTAGATTGTTTATTACAACATAAGTATATGTGTTTTTCTGTTTTAATTATAATATTCCAAATCATAAGTTGTGATAGTTGTATTATTTTTTTTAAGATTTTATTTATTTATTTGACAGAGAGAGAGAGAACGAGTAGCCAGAGCAGGAGGCAGGAGGAGTAGGAGAAGCAGGCTCCCCACTGAGCAGAGAGCCTGATGTTGGGCTTGATGTGGGGCTCGATCCCAGGACTCTGGGATCATGACCTGAACCGAAGGCAGATGCTTAACCGACTGAGCCACCCAGGCTTCCCAATAATTGTATCATTTTGTATTAACACATATGTTTGTCTTTTTAGAGATATATAGCAATACTTGGTATCAGAATATTTGCATTTAAGTCATAGATCTGGCAATTACTCCCTGACAAATTGCAAGTCAGTTTATCATTTTGAACTACAATATCCCATTTTATGGAATCTGGGCAAAAGCATGTGATATGTGAAAGTACTTTGCGGGCGCGCCTGGGTGGCTCAGTTGGTTAAGCGACTGCCTTCAGCTCGGGTCATGATCCTGGAGTCCCGGGATCGAGTCCCGCATCGGGCTCCCTGCTCGGCAGGGAGTCTGCTTCTCCCTCTGACCCTCCTCCCTCTCATGCTCTCTGTCTCTCATTCTCTCTGTCTCAAATAAATAAATAAAATCTTTAAAAAAAAAAAAAAAAAAAAAAAAAGAAAGTACTTTGCAACTATAAATTATGGTTTGAAATGAAGTATATTAAGATATTATCCATGGTTTTCAAATTTCTCAAAAATTGTTGTTATGCTTCAGGATGAAGTATGTTTTCTTCAGAATGTATTTTATGCAAGATCAAGTGCCACCTATCCTAAGAGTAGAACTACATTCATTATAGTTGTTGAAATCAAGTATCTGGTTCAACCAACAGTTACCACCAGCCCCAAAACCAAATAAATAAATATAAGGATTGGTAGGTTGAATATTATTTATAGAAGGGAGAGAACATAGGAGAACAACAATAATAAATATAGAATTATTGAATCAAGGTGCAAAACTTACATGCATAACAGGATTTACCTCAAGGCATCCATTTTGTTTTGTTTTATTTTGTTTTGTTTTGTTTCATTTGTTAGTAGACTCCACCACATAGCTTTATAGCACCCTCTTTGGATCCAACTTTTCCTAGGAGTGGCCACTTTTATACACTTATGTGTCCCAAGAGAGAAAACAACTAATCATCCTGTAGCTATAGAAAGAAGAGCAATTCTTGGGGTGCCTGGGTGGCTCAGTCGTTAAGTGTCTGCCTTCGGCTCAGGTCATGATTCCAGGGTCCTGGGATCGAGCCCCGCATCAGGCTCCCTGCTCCACGGGAAGCCTGCTTCTCCCTCTCCCACTCCCCCTGCTTGTGTTCCCTCTCTGGCTGTCTTTCTCTCTGTCAAATAAATAAAACCTTTAAAAAAAAAAAAAAAAGAAAGAAGAGCAATTCTGAATCCTCTTGTGAATAATAGAAAATTTTAAAAATACTGAGTTTACAAAAAAATCAAAGCTGCAAAAGGCTCCAGCA
The DNA here is from genome assembly GCF_002201575.2 of Neomonachus schauinslandi. Classification (NCBI taxonomy): domain Eukaryota; kingdom Metazoa; phylum Chordata; class Mammalia; order Carnivora; family Phocidae; genus Neomonachus; species Neomonachus schauinslandi. The sequence goes on along the minus strand of NC_058403.1, from coordinate 96,308,923 downwards.
ACAAGGTGATATTTATCACCAAGAAATATTCTTGATATAAAGAAAGAACAAGGTGTTTAAATTCAGAGGAAAGGCATTTACTACCCAGAATTAAATCAGTTTTATAACTTGCAAGCTGCTTTAATCTGTCACAGGAAGGAAGGATGATGATTATATATTATAGGTAGTTAAAGGTGTGTTTTTTAAAAACAATTATTTGAGTTAGAATGAACCTGAGAACATAAAATAGTCTCATGACCCATCCCATCCATTATATTTGGAATAATAATCTTAGACAGTTATATGGCATAATAATAAATAGTCTCTTAAGTTAACAAATTTAAAAGTGTATTTTTCATCATGAAGATCACTAACTAGCAGTTATTGAACATTTAGTGGAAGCTTGACTCTAATGGGTATTGACCCTGTAAAGAATAAAATTTAAATACAGAATGCTTTCCCATAAGATGGACGTTACAATCAGTCATGTCAAATGGAGTGATTTTGTCCACACAGGTGTTCTTTATAAGATCAGAAAAATGAGTTTTAATTTTTAATCATCATGTACCTGGCTATATAACTGAGATGGAGTGGAATAGAGAATTATACATGTTAAACATAAATATATCCAAGAATAACAGGAGCTAGGACTTTATAGAATTGTTCAGTAATCTACAAAATATTAAGGTTAAAAATAATTAAATCACTGAAGATGGAAACCATTCATCTGAGCACTCACATTGTGCACTGGACAACTTGCTCCTGGACATAGCAAACATGATCAACCCAACAGTGTAACAAGATCTCCTCTTCGTGAAGGTTAGTGGCTGGGCCATATGTTCAGTCAGACCTTGACTTTACCCTGCACCCTTAATCTCTGTTTTAGCTGCTTTATGAGCCATAGTGAAGTCTTCAACCAAGTTAGTTGCTGATGCCACATGTTTGCTCAGTCATCAGTAGCATACTGAAGACTAAAATAAACATTGCCAGCATCTACTGCATACTAGGTGCCATGGGCTGTGCTAAGATTTTTAATCTGCATTAGCCGATGTAATGATGAAAATCAGTGTACAAACTAGATATCATTGTTATCTCCACTTTACAGATGAGAGAATAAAATACATAAAGTTTAATGTTCTTGCAAAAAGTATAGGGTAGAAGCTATAATTCAGAATTCACATCTAAACAGTTCAGTTCTTGATCCAGCAATGCCAAGGCCTCATTGGCTTTCAGTTAATCCTATGGTAACATGAAATGACAATGTCCCTACATTTTATCCTCAGTGTACCAAATCCCCAGTCCGATTACATCATTTCTAGGTTGAAAATTTTAGTAAAATATCACATTTCATTACTAAACTGAGACTTCTCATAGATACAAAGATACATGCAAATGTCTTCAAGGACAACTTCTTAAACATATCCATAGCTGCATCCTTTAGTTTTTTGTTGTTATTGTGTTTTATTATTATTTGCTTGTTTTGAGGTAACAGAGTTCTCCATCTTTTTTGTAATATGATATATAAACTTATAAATACATAAACATCATAAATGTAAAAAATAGTTGAATTTATGAATCGAGGAAAAGATACTCCTAATATATTTCAAGTCCAGTGGAAGAGCAGAATGAGCAAAACTTACACCATTCTCTCCATAAGGCATGGACTCCCTTGTTCTATTTCCACTGGCTTAGAGAAGAGAAAGATCAGTACTAGCTAGGAGTGCAATTTGTTCCAGAAAAGGCTTCAGATCTGACAAAGAAGACGTACCACATGAAGCAGTGCCATCGTGGCGATCAAGACTCAGTAATCATATCTGGAGAAGAAACAGTCTGAATGAAACAACAGAAACTTATATAGGACTGACAGACCACCCCTCCTTCCATTCATAAAAACATTTTGGAAGAACCAAGGCAACACCCTAGAGAGGGAATTACTGATTAAGATCCAGTTTCTTCAAACAGTCAAACTGTAGATTAGAACAGTGTCATTTTATTTTGTTTTGTTTAATTTTTCTTCTTTTGAACAAAATATGCAAAACAGTTTTGTCTTCAGCATTTTTATAAACATCATCTTTGTTTTGATGTTTCCTGTGCTACTTTTACAGATGTGTAAGGATTCTTATTTGTTCTTCAGTATATTGCCAATACTTCCATATTTATTTATATGACTTGATCATTTTAATTTGTCAGGAGAACCACATAAATATCTATTGCCTCTCCATTCATCCATCCATCCATTCATTCATTCTTCTATTAATTTAACTGATAAAAGTTAGATGCTTATTGTGTTTCAGACACCAGACACCATGGTAGGTCATGAGTAGACAGAGGTAAATAAAAGACACATCATACCTACATTTAGGGAGCTTACAGTTGAAGAAGTCTGATGTTAAACAAATAAGCAAATAATGAATAATTATAATGTGAAAGAGCTATGATGGAAAAAAGAGGTTATTGGGTGCTGAATATGGATGTTTGCTAGAGGGTTTCTAAGGAAAGTGGTCTAAGCTAAGATTTGAAAAATTGAGTTTTGAGGGAGAAAAACATATTTCAAACAGAGAAATCATAAAGACCCTAGAGCTGGAACAGACATGGTATGTTAAAAAAACTGAGAGACAGATGTGAAACAAGGTTTCATTATTCTCACTAGCCATCTAAGACTATCTCCACTAAACCGTCCATAAATAATTGAGCCTAGAAAGAGAATAATAGCTTTCTCATCTAAGATGCTGCTGAAAAGCTTCAGTATCTCCACTAGAAGTTACAGTTGTGAACATTGTAAGGAGAGAGAGAGAAATTCTTCAACTGTTATAGAACCATTAAATGTTCATTGAATTGCCAGATTCTTTTTTAATTTTTTTTTAATTTTAGTTAACATACAATGTTATATTAGTTTCAGGTGTACAACATAGTGATTGGACAAGTTATATATTATGCTATTCTCACAAGTGTAACTACAATTTCTCACCATAAAACATTGTTACAATATCATTGACTATATTCCTTATGCTATGCCTTTTATTCCTGTGACTTATTCATTCCATTAACTGGAAGCCTGTATCTCCCATCATCCTTCACCCATTTTGCCCATCCCCTTCCCTCTGGCAACTATCAGTTTGTTCTTTGTACAGGTCTGATTTTGCTCTTTGTTTTGTGTTTATTCATTTTTTTTTTATTCCATATATGAGTGAAATCATATGTTATTTGTCTTTTTCAGACTGACTTATTTTACTTAGCATAATACCCTTTAGGTCCATATGTGTTGTTACAAATGGCAAGATCTCATTTTTTTTTTCTGGCTGCATAATATTTCATAGTATGTATATATGTGTGTGTGTATGTATATATACTATAGTATATAGTGTGTATGTATGTGTATATGTGTGTGTGTGTGTTTATATGTGTGTGTGTTTGTGTATCCTCTAGGATTTTTATAGTTGAAGGTTTCACATTTAGGTCTTTAGTCCATTTTGAGCTTATTTTTGTGTATGGTATAATAAAGTGGTCCTATTTCATCCTTTTACATGTAGCTTCCCAGTTTTCTCAGCACCATTTATTAAAAAGACTGTCTTTTCCACATTGTATATTCTTGCCTCCTTTGTCATAGATTAATTGATCATATAAATGTGGGTTTATTTCTGGGTATCTATCCTAGTCCATTGAGCTATGTGTCTATTGTGGTGCCAGAACCATAATGTTTAGATTGCTACAACTTTGGTAGTATATCTTCAAATCTGGGATTGTGATACCTCCAATTTTGTCCTTTTTCATGATTGCTTTGGCTATTCAGGGTCTTTTGTGGTTCCATACAAATTTTAGGATTATTTGTTTTAGTTCTGTGAAAAATGCTGTTGGTATTTTGATAGAGATTACATATAATCTTTAGATTGCTTTGGGTAATTATGGACACTTTAACAATACTATTTTTCTCCCAAACCATGAGCATGGAATGTCTATTTGTTTGTGTCATCTTCAATTTCTTTCATCAGTGTTTTATAGTTTTCAGTGTACAGGTCTTTCACTTCCTTGGTTAAGTTTATTCCTAGGTAATTTATTATTTTTGGTGCAATTGTTAATGGTATTGTTTTCTTATATTTAGTAAGTAGGAAGGAAGGATGATGATTATATATTATAGGTAGTTAAAGGTGTGTTTTTTAAAAACAATTATTTGAGTTAGAATGAACGTGAGAACATAAAATAGTCTCATGACCCATTTAATCAATGCTGCTTCATTATTAGCATATAGAAATGCAACGGATTTCTGCATATTGATTTTGTATCCTGCAACCTTACTGATTTCATTTATCAGTTCTAGTAGTTTTTTGCTGGAGTCTTTAGGGTTTTCTATATATAGTATCAATAATAAAAGTTTTACTTCTTCCTTACCAATTTGGATGCTTTTCATTTTCTTTTTCTTGTCTGATTGCTGTGGCTAGAACTTCCAGTACTATGTTGAATAAAACTGGCGAGAGTGGACATCCTTGTCTTATTCCTGATCTCAGGGGAGAAGTTCTCAGTTTTTCACTATTAAGTGTGACGTTAGCTGTGGGTTTTTCATGTATGGCCTTTATTATGTTGAAGTATGTTCCCTCTAAGCCCACTTTGTTGAGGGCTTTTATCATGAATGGATGTTGAAGTTTGTTGAATGTTTTGTCTGCATCTATTGAGATGATCAGATAATTTTTATCCTCTTTTTGTTGATGTGGTCAGTAGCCATTTTAAAACAGTTGACATTTTTGCCTAGGCCCCAAATCTTAATTTTTCTGCTAGTTTCCTAGACTTGCTTATCTCTATCCTGCAGATAAGATTGGTGGCAAAAAAACAAAAAACAAAACAAAACAAAACAAAAACAAAAACTGGAGCCTAGCATTGAAAACCAAAAAAACAGGTTAAAATGCTGGTCTATCACATCAAATTTCTACTATTCCAATTCCTAGAATTATATCTTTTCTCTGGTATTTTTTACTTTTATATTTATTGCACAGGAATCTCATCAATGCACATTAAAAACAATTTCAAACTAACATATCATAATGCTGCATTCTGCCAAACTTTCCTCCTTGATTTATTAGTTCAACTTTTATCACACCTGCACATTTATGTTATTCCCTGAATGCTATTTTAATTATTGTTCACTTTTTTCTTCTCCTCTTTACTTTTTCCCTCTCTCCATCCCTCTCCTTTCCATTATTTTCTTTTGTCCTTCATTACTTTTTAATCATAAACACTGATTACATTAAAAAATATGTCAAGCCCTTGGTAGTATGGAATGTGGGCTCCCAATTGTCTTTTCAAACTCTGAATGAGCTATCTTTTTTTTTTTTTTACTTAAATATTTCCTTCTCCTCAGCTCATTTCCTTTTTGAGAGAGTTACCAGCATATCAGGGTCTGGGTCACACTGTTTAAAACAATCACAGTTTTGTATAGGTATGGCTATAGTATTGTGGGAATTTCATTCCTCATTTTATATTTCCTTTATTTTTCAGCAGAGGGCCAAAACAATTGGTACTCCTTAAACTCTTTTTACCTTTACCTTTCAGACAATCAAATATTAGAAAAACTGTATTTAACTAATATAAACTATTAGTAGCCCTGAATTCCAAACGGTGTTTACATATAAGAAATATTACTATACCAGTTACATAATCTATATTCCAGTATTGGTTAGGATGTCTGCCATCTATTTGCACTATAATTTATTTTTCTCTGTTTTCTTTTGTGTTCTTTCTGTCTCTTTTGCTGACTTCCAACTGTTTTCTGTGTTACTTCTGCTCTTAGATGCATCACTCTTGCCCCAGTCACAAGGCCACTTGGCCTCCACATCAACTAGCTGTGCTTCTGTTATTTCAAATTGTATCCCTTCTTGGCTCTATTTCAATTGTTGAGTTTTTCATAATTTTTTGAATCCTTCATTTAATAGTTTATAGCCTGCTTATCATTTATTTTTTGGTTTAAAAACTAAATATTACATGATTTTCCTACTTTCGTTTTCTCTGAACAACTGATAAGTTTTCCATTGTTGCTGTTTTATTTAAACTCTAGCAAATATTACTTATATATTGTAAGTTAGCTGTAATTATATGTGAAAATTCTTTAGTTTTAGTTAAAATATAATTTCTGCTATTCTTCCTAGTCATAAAAGAACATGTATTAATACATATTATTTATATGATGGAAATTTGATATATAGATAATAAATTATTAATATTTGTTAATTTTTTCCAATGACTAACCAGTTTGCTTTTCAAAGGGAAAAAAAAAAAAGAATGTTTCTAGTAAATAATACTGAGTTAAGAGCACTGACTTTCACAAACATTGAAAGAAGATAAGTGGAAAGATTTTCTAATGAGATAAAATTATAAAGAGATAAGGTAATATGTTAACAATATAAAGAGACAATATATAAGTGTACTAGTTCCTGATTGCTGCTGAAACAAATGACCACATGTTTCTTTTTATACTTAGGACAGCATGTATTTATTATCTTTAGTTCTGGGGGTCAGAAGTCCAAAGTCAGTCTCACTAGGCTAAAGTCAAGGTATCAGCAAGGCAAATTTTTTCTTGAGGTTCTAGGGAGGTGTGCATTCTTTGCTTTTCCAGCTTCTAGAGGCTACCAATTTGCATGGCCTGGCCACATCACTCTAACCTCTGTTTCCATCTCATTTCCTTCTCTTCATTTGGCCCTCTTCTAAGGACCCTGTGATTGTATCAGGCCCACCTAGATAATCCAGAATAATCTCCCCATCTCAAAATTCTTCATCAGCTGTGGAGTCTCTTTTTTTTTTTTAACGTAAGGAAATATATTCATAAATTCCAGGAATTAGGAATTAAGGCATACTTGTGGAGCCATTATTCCACAATAACATATGAAAAAATACTTTTTAAATTAAAAGCAAAATGCAAATGTTAAATTTTACTATTTTTACATCAAGTGACCAAAGAATTACTAGTAAGAAATAGACACTAAAGGGTAATTTCCATAGTTTCGTTTAACTTGATATTATGTTCACTTCTATTTGGACTCCAGACAAATCCTAATAATGTATGTGTGGCAAATACCATGATTCCCACTGTACAGAAGAGAAAACAGGTACCGTGTGTTCTAGTCACTTGCTTAGGTGTAATTAAGGACAGATTTAGGGCTAAAACCAAATTCCTAAAACCTAGCCAAGTGTATTCTCTATTATTCTCCAATATTTTTTTCTTAAAAGAAAAATATAGATCAATCACTGGAAGCTAGAAACACTGAGAAGTCTAAGCCCAGTAATGCTAGTTGTTCAAGTCAGGACATATGTCGTATTCATCTTTGATTCCCCAGAAGTAAACACAGTGGCTGACACATGGTAGGTGCTTAAATAAAGTATGATGGGGAATAATAATGGACTGAGAATTTAGATTATACACATGAGTTTGTTTGTAATTTTCCCTATACATTTGATTTATTTAGTACTGATATGTGATATTTAGTGCAACTAAAAATATTAATTTAAAAGGGAAATATTAATACCTACTCATGGATATTTTACTTTGCTTTCCTGGTTGGGCACCTTCTTGTACATTTATCTCCTGCTGGCACAAAACATGAAAAATCAAAGTCAGAGTAAAACAGAAAGGGAGAACTAAATAATCCTTACTAAATAATTCAGGTTTAGCTAAGATTCTGTAACATCAACATTCTGTAACATTCTGTAACATCACCTCATCAGGTAGTTAGGATGGACTGTTCCTTCAAAGATTCTCTATATTCGCTTGTAATTGATCTGTGTTGAAAATAAGATTGATGCAAATTTTAGGATTTTAATAACAGAACAAATTGGTCAGTGAACCAATTTCTCTACCTTCCCTGTGATTTTCACTGCAGGCAACAAGGAGCTATTTAAGGGTGTGTTACATATTTCCCCCATGAATTCCCTGTGTCAATTCATAGTATATTGTATATTGTATGGCTTTGTTTCCTGCAGTCCTCCTGTTTTGAATGCGTTCAGTGTCTCCTCTCGTTACAGCACAGTTTACTTTCTTATTTCTCCGATTTGGGTATTGGCCCCAAGACTGGCTTGGTCAAGTGGATTATGGGTAGTTGTAGTGTCTTCAGAAGCTATAAATGTGCTTGTGGAGCACGACCTGGTCCTTGCACTTCTGCTATTCTAGAGGAGAATATGCCTTGAGTAACCTCTAATCAAGCAAGGTAAATACATGTAACATAGACATGGGCCCCACCCACAGGCTGGATCTAAGCTTAATGTAACCATTGCCTTAGGCAGAGCTGCCCATCCACTGGTCCAGCTGATATTACCCAAGCTTCTTCCAATGTACACACCTGTGAGCATGAGAATAAATGTTTGCTGTAATAAACCACAGAATTTGGGGGGAGTTTTAAACAGTATTTTTGCTTTAGACACTGACTGGTAAATAAACCTTTCCAAATTAATTCAAAGTTTACCCAGGCTGGCTAGTAAAGTCCTATCCCCATTCCTCCTCCTCTTCCCATGGTCTATGATCCTAGCTCTGTTAGAGCAAAGCTACACCTTATTTGATCCTCAAAATGTTGAGGGAAAGAGCTGACATTTAGAGATAATTTGTTAACTATATTGAAAGAGTTATTATTTGCATTATTTTTATTTTTCTTTTCCTGAAAGGCTGAAAATTACCTATATAATGAATTAATTTTTAGGCTAAAATTAATGACTAAAATAAATGACTGGATGATTTGCAGTATCTTGCTCAATATATTACCTTTTTGCTATTTGTGACAAAGTAAAGAGTGCACTTCTGATTTAGAATGTCAGTTTCCTCCTTATTGTTTGAATTTTCCAAAGTTCTATCTTCCTGCTCCATGAAGTGAGCCAAGGAAGACAAATGACAAATGAAAAATATTGATCCAGTGTGAATGTGTAATACATTTACTTCACCATTTTTTAGTCCTTGTTCAGACTTTACACTGTGTGGAGTAGAAATAATGTAAAAATATCTCAATCATTTTAAACCACAAGTTATTTTATTACATCGATTACTGTTTTTTAATGATTAAGATAAAATTTCCACTAATTTGTCTACATATTCACTGTTATAAATGCACTGATTATATCTGTTGACTGTTTTTCTGCAAAGACTTTTCTGTTTGCTGGGACACGATATGTCCATGTTTTGGTGGTGATTTTTTAATGTAGACTAGCAAAGTCATATGCAAACCATTTGATTCCAAGACAGCATTTGTATTTTTGTCATAAAAAAATTAACCTCCTTCCCATAATATAGCTATTACTTTTCTCCTGTGCCCTAAAGGGCCCATATCTAATGTATAGCAAATGCTATTTTTGAAGCCATTAATCCTTAACTATCTGATTCAGAGATACTAATTCTCTCAAATATTTTTGTTAAATTGCAGAATATCTTATTTTTGCAATAGTTTCTATTTGCTTCTAGAAGTTCCAGGTAAAGGAAAGATCTTACATTTTATTGTTCATGTTCAGATTTCATACCTAATCTCTGTGAAATGGTTGGATTATCATATACTTAAAAACTCTCCCACTAATCAAGCATGAGAAGCCAAAAAAATTTACACTGCACAGATGGGCAGTTAATTTCTTTCCCATTGAGCTTGCAATGTGCTCCATGATGTTGCAGCAGCTGTGATGAGAATGGTGGATGTCCCCAATCTATGCTTCATTTAACTTCAGGAATTCTAAAAGATTGCATTGTGTAGAAAATAAAAATGTATTTTAAAGCAATGGGGCTTGGTGTCCTGAAGCAGCATTTCATTTTTAACAACTGAAGTTTTAACACGAATGGTGGCACTTGTATATTTCTTTCATTTGACAACTTCACCATCAAATTAGGTTGTATTTCATCACTAAATACAAATTATCGACCTAGTCCTAGACACTTTATGAAAATCAATGGGATTTAGATGCAGAAAATGGAAGAATTGTGTGGCAAATATTGTGTTTCAATTGTTTACCACTGGTTTATTTTTCATAGACACTGATAATACCACATTACATCTGTATAGCACTTTTTTTTTTAAAGATTTTTATTTATTTATTTGACAGAGAGATAGAGAGCACAAGTAGGCAGAGCGGCAGGCAGAGGGAGAGGGAGAAGCAGGCTCCCCACTGAGCAGGGAGCCGGACGTGGGGCTCGATCCCAGGACCCCAGGATCATGACCTGAGCCGAAGGCAGCCGCTTAACCGACTGAGCCACCCAGGCGCCCCTGTATAGCACTTTTTATATTCAAAAGCATTCTACTGTCAAATGGGAATAAAAATGTTTTTTCTACCTTCTTCACAGAGCTGACGATGTGATTACTTGACATAAAAGAAATAAAAGCACTTTCTAAAGTAAAGAGTGCTCTTAGAGATATGGGATTATCATTGTCATCATGCCTGAGGAGAATTTTATTTTTTTATTTTTATTTTTTTAAGACTTATTTATTTATTTATCTGACAGAGAGAGACACAGCGAGAGAGGGAACACAAGCAGGGGGAGTGGGAGAGGGAGAAGCAGGCTTCCTGCTGAGCAGGGAGCCCGATGTGGGACTCGATCCCAGGACCCTGGGATCATGACACCTGAGCCAAAGGCAGATGCTTAATGACTGAGCCATCCAGGCGCCCTGCCTGAGGAGAATTTTAGTCAGTAAAAAATATAGAGCCATTCAAGTAAGACCTGGACTTCAGTTCTGGTTCCATAATTTATAATATGTGAAAAGTTGGTAATTTCCTTACTTTTACACTGACCCTTTGTGTAAAAAAAATTGAAATGGAATAATTATAAACTGACAAGGTGTGCACCTGTGTGTGTGTGTGTGTGTGTGTACATGGCTTAAAAATTACAGTTTATATGTGAAAAATGCATAGTTCGGTGTTGGGTTAATATATGACAGTCATTAAAAAATTTAAGCACTATAAAAACCATTATTTAAAAGTATTAACTGTAAATAGACTGATGCAAGCACATTTTGACAACAGATATTAAGGACCCACATTAAATTTAAGAAAGAAGAGGAAATACAATTATAATGGCTAAAGATAATCATCTTTCACTTGTCCTCCATTTAATTTCTTCTAAGGAGTATAGTATTTCTGCGTGGACAGAGCCATTTGATAATTGTATTTCTGGTGGATCTGTAACTGCTAGATTATATCGTAGATCATAATCTCTTTAGAAATAATCCCTGTTAAATTTCTAGAGAGCACTCAAGACTTGAACATACCCTCTTCCAGTCTTCAAGAATTGGTAAGTCACTTCATCCCCAAGGAGAAAAAAGGTTATTCAGGTTTTAGAATAGTAAAAGTTTTAAACTACCATGACAATGGATAATATTGGTGTACAGAGTTAAAATTTGGAATACACATAATTATGGTCCCTTTAGAGGCTTCCTCCAACCTAAGCAGAGTGTTAAAAAGTAGTTGCTACTTCCTCTGATTTCTTTTTTTAAGACCTCTTTTGCTTTTAAATTTTTCTTTCCACATAATAGAGAGGAAATCCAGGGTTCATTTTCCCATGGAAAGTGTTCACTAATTTTTTGTATTCCCTTAGTTGTAACAATTTCCTTTCTTGTTTTCTCACTCCACAAGTCTCAAGGGGACATAGACCCAGGACTTTATACCCAGTAGGTATTTATAAAATCAAGTGTGTTGAAAATAAGTCAATAAAAAGAGACTACTCAGAGATTATGAAAGGAGTGGCTTCTGCTTAGCCAGATGGTCAGGGATGTCTGGGAATGAAAAGAGAGACCACCTTGTGGGAGAAGACAAAAAGGAGGTTGTGGGCACTGCAGTCAACCTATATTCCTATAGGAATATTCCTCAGTCTATGTCTTCTAGCAATGGGTGCAGAATAGTATTATCCTGCTACATGGAATGCTTAAGAACACATGGATGGGGGAAAAGAATAGCCACATTCATTTAAAACGGCCTCAATTTCTATGCATATAGAATGTGAGTGTATATATATAATAGTGTTATAGACACATTTATTTATACATGTTACCAAAAACAACTCTTCTAGGTTTAAAAACACTGATTTAGATAGAGTAAAAATGTGTTTTGTTTTAATGGTGCTACAATATTTTAATTCCATTGGATATTACTTAATAAATTTTGAAGGGAAATGAAAACGAAGATTCTCAAAACTGTGCTGTAAATAATAATTTTAGAGAAAACACCAAATGCTGAGGTCTTCTTGTGTTCATTGTGCTTGAAAATGACTACAGTTTAAACTAATAGTTCTTTTAATTAGTTCTAAGTTGTAATAAAAATCCCATAGGGACACCTGGGTGGCTCAATCAGTTAAGTATCTGACTTGTGATTTCAGGTCAGGTCATGATCTCAGGGTCGTGAAACTGAGCCCACATCAGGCTCTGCACTGGACGTGGAGCCTGCTTAAGATTCTCTCTCTCCCTCTCCTTCTGCTCCCCACCCCACTCTCTCTCTAAATATAAATAATAAATAAATAAATAAATAAATAAATAAATAAATAAATAAAAATTTTAAAACCCCATAGATATTATTATGACATACATACTGTATCTCTAGGTGGATGATGTAACACTAATTACCAAAGGAAATGATGGTAATAGGTTTTAATTTTTAAATGTTGCTGATATATTTTAATTTTTAATTTTTTTAAAAGATTTTATTTATTTATTTGACAGAGAGAGACACAACGAGAGAGGGAACACAAGCAGGGGGAGTGGGAGAGGGAGAAGCAGGCTTCCCGTGGAGCAGGGAGCCCGATGTGGGGCCCAATCCCAAGACCCTGGGATCATGACCTGAGCCAAAGGCAGACGCTTAACAACTGAGCCACCCAGATGCCCCTTAATTTTTAATTTTACTTAAACTTGGACAAGCCTGAAATTAAATGTTGAAAGTAGTCTTCAAAGCCAAACAGGTGTTCTGGTCAATAGCTCAACTTTGTTGAAATTCAGTGAGAGTCTTGAAAACTAATTAAACATTTGAAAAAGAAACACTCCCTTATGAGAGCTTCACTTTTCCTGTGAAGGCTTTTTGGAACTGCCATATTCAGAGCTGGAAAAACTAAACACCTGCTTTTAAGGGACTCATGAATGTTTAATCCTGATGAATAGATTACTCCAGTGGGATCCAGGCAAACACAGCAGATCAAGTAAACATGAAAACAAAATACTCCCTTCTCCAGAGGAATTTCCTTATGTGGCCTTCCTTCAGTCATTCTATTTTTCTACTTAATACTTGTATTTTCTATTATCCATGATTATATATATAGGCATACATACATATACATGTATGCTTGTTCTTGCAAAGCAGTGAACATATATATTAACCATAAATAAGACCATTTGAAAAGACTTTAATCACTTTCTTAATCTGTTAATGATTTACATATTATACATTAATTAATATTGCATTTTTAAAAGTTAATTTCAAGTTATTTTAATAGCTGAGGTTAATCCCAAGGAAATAATTTTTTCTCAGTATAAAATATAATATTTTCTTTAAATAATGAATTCTTAAAAAGTATCTTAAGTGGGCGCCTGGGTGGCTCAGTTGGTTAAGCGACTGCCTTCGGCTCAGGTCATGATCCTGGAGTCCCGGGATCGAGTCCCGCATCGGGCTCCCTGCTCGGCAGGGAGCCTGCTTCTCCCTCTGACCCTCCCCCCTCTCATGTGCTCTCTGTCTCTCTCATTCTCTCTGTCTCAAATAAATAAATAAAATCTTTAAAAAAAAAGTATCTTAAGTATGTCTAAGTAACCTTCGGAAAGGGTAAGAACTCTATACTCAATGGGTTATTTCATTTATGTATAAACCACAGATCCCACTTTATTTGATCAAAATTAACATGTATCATATAAAAATTGTGAAAAACTAACATAACTTGCAGGATCAGAGTATTAAAAACTCTTATATGAAATATTAGATGGATAGATAGATACACACATACATACATCTTTACTTAGACTTAATCATAAACTTAGTACAATTTGAATCAACCAGATTAATGTGTGCTGTTTTTATTTTAGTCAGTCCCTCAATCTACTTATTTTATAAGCTTCTAAGTTAAACGTTCCAAATAAGTATATAAAACAAAAAAAATTATTTGAATAAATACTTAATTCAACAGTCAGATACAACATCTACTGTAAGTGGCAGAAGACATTCTGCCAATGTTTCAATGTCTTTTCTAGTGTAATTGAGTATTTGAATGGATTTTAAGTTCTTCATTGGCAAAAACATAACTAAGATATTTGTCATCATTTTTCACACCTTAAATATGGTGTCCTATTTGGGCTTATAACTAAATCCAATTATACAGTTACTCTGCTCACTCAGAAGAAAACTAGGTCTAGGAAAAGTAAATACAGGTTTGAATAAGGTGGACTAGAGGTGCAGAAACTGAAAGCCAACAGAGATTAACAAATCAAGAGAATACCTGATTCTTTTTTCCTTCATACCTCAAATCCTGTCAACCCCACCTTTCAAAAGTAGTTTTTATTTGTTCCTTGTTTTCCACATCCCCCCTGGATGCCTCCAGAATTTATCACTCTCACATCCAATTACAGCTCTAGCCTCCTACATGTTCTACCTTCCTTCTCCCACTCCTGCCCATACTATATTATCCACAGAAGAGCTAGAGTGAACTCAAGTATGTATTTCAGATCACATCAAACCCCTGGTAAAATGACTTGGCAATCAGAAGAAAAGCCAAACCCCTTATCATGGATTCCATGATCTTGTCTTGGAAAGTAATGGAATACAACTCCACACTGAAAGAGAAGAAACAGTTGATAGATATACAAACATGAATGAATTTCATAGGCACTATGCTAAGTAACAGCAGTCACTTTCAAAAGATTACATATTGCATGATTCCATTTATATGACATTCTGGAAAAGCCAAAACTATAGTGACAAAAAATATTCAGTTTTTTCCAGAGTTTAGAGGCAGAAACAAGGTGTAATTTCAAAGGAGTAGCAGAAGGGAATTTTGAGGGGTGGTGGAATCATTTTATGTCCTGATTATAATGGTGGTTACAGAAATCTACACACGGTATTAAAGATGCACACCAAAAACTATTTGAATTTTCTGTGTTAATTTAAAAAAATAATTAAATAATGTTTGGTTCCAGGTTTTCAGCTGACCAAATATAATTTTGTATCCTTGAATAAATTATTCAACTGTCTGCCTATCTTATCCTTCTGTCTTCTTTGTTTAGTCTTATTTATTCAATAAGTATAGAGAGATGCATTATTTCTATTTCTCAGGAGAGATTCAATTGATCCACTTGTTCCTGTTAATGCAGTCTGTGCAGCTACCTTGTTTTTTCTCAGGGAACAAATTTTGTTGGAATCCGCATGGTTTTATATAGCAGAGTGGGTGCTTTGCAAACAAAACATACAAATTAGAAGTTAACGTAATTGCTAAATCTCTTTCAATAAAAATATAAGGATGACAGACAGAAATATTCTAATTGTGCTTTTCAGTGTGAAGGTGATATGCTTAAAGAAGCAATTATGAAATAAGTCAAGGAGCCTCCTAAAATTTATTAGGCTATACTGAATCATATTTTCCTAATTCAAGTATAATAAAATGTCCTTTTTTTAAATGACAATGCAGTCATAAAATCCCTTTTTAAAACAATGATCCTCAGGTGTCATACATCTAAATTTAGATAGATACCCGACATGTTTATTCAGCCTTATTGCAATTACAAGGAACCATGTGCCTCTTACTGATTTAATATGAGAGGTGTATAATATCTCTGCATTGAAGGGTGGTTATTATATTTCTTTCATTGAGTATGAAAGTCTCATAACTCACAGACATCACAAAGTGCCTACGGACTTTGTGAGTTATTAAGGTCAGCCATGGGAATAAAGAAGATAATCACTTTTTACCTGTGAAATATTCAATTTATTTTATGAGAAAACTTTTTTATTGATTACCAGCTCAAGAATGGCAGAAACTAAGAAAGCACCCAGGGGACTTTTCAGTCCATCTGTCCATCATTCCAGGCTATTATCAGACTGTGCCCTTGATTGTTTTAGTGATGGACACAAACACAAGCAATAGAAAGAATAAAGATTTCTTTCATTTAAATTTGTGAATTAAAAAAAATATTTAAATATAAAATACGTGTTCTCTGCTTTATTCATTAATTTATCTTCAGGGAATAGGAAAAAAACAAAACCAAAAAACAAGACTGGCCTACTCTGTTAGGGACATAGGGATGTAGTTTCTGGCTTTCTAAAACAGGCTTTCCTTGAAAACCAGAGGCAGTAAAACAAAGAAAAATCAAGGACCATCGAGGAATTCTTGACTCCAACATCTAGCGTGCGTTTTTTTTAAATATGAAATTCATTTTGATAAACTTACGATTATATAGTCATAAATTCTAATGCTGTAAATTCAGTAAAAAAGAGAAGAAATGAGCAGGATGAAAGAACCTTACATTTCCTGAATAGCAAATGATGTATGGGTAAGAATGTGGTATGTATGAGATAGTGTGTGCATATGTATTTGTGCCCACCCACTTAAAATATTAAGACTGTGTAAAATTTAGGAAAACATGATATGGGGAAACATTTATGTAATCTCAGAAATCAGTGACCTTTATATCATCATTCACCAATATTATTAGTTATGATGATGGCTATTTTTTTTTTGTATTGACATCTTAATTGTTGATTCATTCAGCTTTCATTCATTCATTTCATAGATACGTATTAATTTCATTGAGAAAAATTTCTCTCCCAGAAGTTTTCATTCCCTGGAAATAGTTCTATTCCTTATCAACATGTCAACAATTCTAATTTTATTTTCTCAAATATTTGAAGACAAATATCATTTCCTCAAATTTATCTTTTTCATAGTAAAAAGCCACAAGGTCAAGATTTCCTTATTTAACTTAGTTTGAAGTTCCCTCATCATTCTGCTTATTTCTCTTATTCAGTTTAGTTCCTGCAATGGTATTTTAAAGTTTCTGTGTGGCATGGACATACAATAGATGTGATTTTCAAAAGCAAATGCAATACGTAGGTTGTCAAAACAAATTGAAACGAGCTTGTTGCGGGGTTCTTGAAGACTTTAACACTTTCCCTTACTCGAAGAATAAAAACTCAAGAGAACAGAGTAAGGGAAGGTTGTGAAGATACTCATTTGTTAACAGGAAATGGATTTGTTTTAGATTTTGCTAACTGCTACCACCTGGAGTGGAGATGGGAGGTCAGGGGAAGGAGACTTAGTGAACCAAGGGAAATCCTGGAGTGGGGAAAAGAAATGTTCACAGCCACATAAAGCAAAGACTCACTCTCTTGGGTAAAAAGAACTGTTGATGGATGTGCCAGTGATGGAGATCTCTATCCCAAAAAGTTCCCCAAAACACCATGAAGGAAAAGCTACCTTTAAACATCTGACATCCTATAATACTCCAAGCCAGATTTTGAAGATACTATTTCAAACAAGAACTTTTTGCTCCTTTTCATTCCTCCCTTCCCATATTCCTGCTCCAAAGTGGTGAAGCGATATACTCCATATGCTCCCTACTTGTGACTTCATTTTGATATGTTTCTTTAATTACAACTTACATTTTCCCTCCTGAAGGGATGACATACTTTCAGAATTCTAGACCATATGTTTATTGTAGTTATTGTCTTATTTGTTTGCCATTATAAGTGTTTCTAAACATTCTGGGTTTGAAAAATTTGGGAATTCACAATTTTAGCTTTGTCTTTCAAAATGTTAGGGAAAATAGACCTAAAAATAGCTTATATATTTTTTTATTATGTTTTAGGTCATCTGTTTCTTTTGCTTGAAAAATTTTATGGGACTGAGTAAAACTAATCAAAATTGCATATACAAAGTCTTTTAGCAAATTCCATTTTTCTTATGTTTCATTTGTTCTCTTATTCATGATAGTTCCTTTCTTTCCTATGTCTGTCTTGTTAGTAACTCTGTGACTCCTAAAGCCTATTACTATGCTCAGGATTTTTAAAAATAGTGCTAATTCTGTGTTTTAGGTGTTTATAATTTATTTTTAAATTTTTAACTTATTTTTAAATCCTGGGAAATCATTGTTAGTATCCATTAATTATCTCTCCTAGGTGTTGGCAGGTGTATTTTCATTCCATTCTGTTATCTTAATATCTTAACTTCCCTTCTTTAAGCAATGAATTCTTCTTTTTAATCTGATGCAATTATGAAGTAGTTTTTACTTAAAATTAAGTATGTTCTTCTTACATTTATTGTATCTTTCATCTGTTCTTTCTTATCTCATTTAGAATTTTTCCAAAACATCTGTGTCATTTTTATTTTTTATTTTTTTTATTTTTTTTGAGAGGCATGTGCATTTTTTTATTATGTTATGTTAAGCACATACATTACCTCATTAGTCTTTGATGTAGTGTTCCATGATTCATTGTTTGTGTATAACACCCAGTGCTCCATTCAGTACATGCCCTCTTTAATACCCATCACCAGGCTAACCCATTCCCCCACCCCCCACCCCTCTAGAACCCTCAGTTTGTTTCTCTGAGTCCATAGTCTCTCATGGTTCGTCTCCCCCTCTGATTTCCCCCCCTTCATTTTTCCCTTCCTGCTATCTTCTTCTTCTTCTTCTTCTTCTTCTTCTTCTTCTTCTTCTTCTTCTTCTTCTTCTTCTTCTTCTTCTTCTTCTTCTTTTAACATATAATGTATTATTTGTTTCAGAGGTACAGGTCTGTGATTCAACAGTCTTGCACAATTCACAGCGCTCACCATAGCACATACCCATTTTGTTTATTTTCCTGTTTATCTTTTAGTGATAGCAATAATATCATCGATCCCTGTAAGCATAGATGTGTGCAGAACTTTTCTCTTTTTTTTTAAGGGGGCGGAAGGAGCAGAGGGAGAGGGAGAGAGAGAATCCTAAGCAGACTCCATGCCCAGCATGGAGCCCGATGCAGGGCTAAATCTCACAACCCTAAAATCATGACCTGAGCCTAAATCGAGAGTCAGACACTTAACCGACTGAGCCACCCAGGCCCCCTAGGAGCTTTCTTTTAAAGAGTGTAATACATTGATTGGGGAAGAAGAAATAATAAAAAACATCAAATATATTTATTTTTAATAGTGTAATTTTGAAAAAGAAAAAGCATCTTTTAAATTATCAGAATTTTTTTAGTATTATCTAATGTTAATATTTCAAAACATATAAGAAAATATGCCAGTAAAAAATAAGACTTTTTTTTTTATCCAAATACTCAGGGACATACATTCTTTTTGAAAATCTCCTACTTTTGACAATAAAAGTAAACTAACTCTGGGAGACAGTGGCCAAAGTATCCTATCCCTTTAGGTGATATCTTGAAAATTGAATGACCCCACAGTTTCTCTACAACAATCAATTAAGGTGAGTATTTCTTATTACGAAAGTTGAATTTCAAGGGGAATTCTGTCTGCTACATTCATCACAAGCCACACTTATTTCTAAGTGTTATGGCTGGTATATGAATGGTTCCTAGGAATGAGGAAATAATGTAGCTACAGTTGTTAACAAGTGCCTATTCTTAGCTAGTATAGCCCCAGTTAAAATATTTCTTGTGGGGCGCCTGGGTGGCTCAGATGGTTAAGTGTCTGCCTTCGGCTCAGGTCATGATCTCAGGGTCCTGGGATCGAGTCCCACATCAGGCTCCCTGCTCCTTGGGAGCCTGCTTCTCCCTCTGCCTCTCTCTCTCTCTGTCATGAATAAATAAATAAAATCTTTTAAAAAATATTTCTTGTGTATTTAGGCTTAAATTTGTTTTTCTCCAAAGGTTCAGAAATTACATTAAAATGTTTGATTACATGGGGGATTTTGGTTATGTGTTCAGTACCAGATATGATACTTATCCTTTGTAATAGGTCTAGGGCAGTGACTTTTAAACTTTTTAACTCTGTCACATAAAAAAAATATACTTTTTACATCTTGACACTACACACACACACACACACACTTGAAATGTATGCTTATGTATATAAACTATGATATATTCTGTTATTTCTCTTTTGTCTATTTCATTACTATTACTAAATAGTTGTAATGGTTCTCACCAATTAAATTTATTTTGTGTCCCATAATTAGTGGAAAACAACAAATTTATTTTTTTTAAAGATTTATTTATTTATTTTAGAGAGAAAGAGCAGTGAGAGGGGAAGGGACAGAAGGAGAGGGAGAGATAATCTCAAGCAGATTCCATGCTGAGTGGCTCGATCTCATGACACTGAGATCACGACCTGAGTTGAAACCAAGAGTTGGATGCTTAACTGACTGAGCCACCCAGGTACCTGGCAAACAACAAATTTAAAACACTACCCCAAAAAGCCAAGGCCACAATATTTTGATTTTGAAATCAGCTAGTCAAAATAGAAGTCTATGAAAACAAAGATAAGTATATTAAAATATGTCTCATTATTAGATTGGATAAGACCTAGAACAGATGAATGACAGGGCTTCTCATATTTTGTGTGATTCACCTCCAGGCTTATTCAAGAATATTTCTATTGCCTTTGTCTGTTGTCACAATCTAGAACTCTGTATCTAGCAGACTCAGCTAGGCTTCCCTGCGCAGAGTTGATCCTCTCAATGAGTTTATCTGAGATACTCTGGGCTCTTTTCCTTAGGAACTGGTAAAGAGTGATGTATATTAACATATATTCTCTGGTTTGTCTTTAAGCTGTCTGGGGTTGGAGGATAGTCAAAATTTAGAAGTTTGGTTTTTGGAGGATTTTTCTCTGAATGTGCTTGATCAGAAGTACCTTACTGAGATGAGAGCTGGATCATTCAGGATTCTCGATATTTTGACTCACCAGAACAAGCTAGAGAGTTTACTGAAAAATTAGGCTAGAGAAAAGTTACTCTTTACTTGCTAGTGTAGTGTATATATCTAAATAGTCCCTGTTGATCTGAAGTTTCAAAATTGCATAATGGATATTTCCTCTCTGTTAAGTGACCTTCCCAACCTACCCATGGCTAAGGACATCTTCCTTCACAACTATTTTTGGATTAAAATAAATTATAGCTCATATTTACTGTCTATCTTCTAAACTTATCTCCACCAAGTGGCATCTGAATGGCAGAGTCAGTTAAGCACCTGACTCTTGGTTTTGGCTCAGGTCATGATCTCAGGGTTGTGAGACTGAGCAACCCTTGTCGGGCTCTGCGCTCAGTGCAGAGTCTGCTCAAGACTCTCTCTCTCCATCTGCCTTTCCCCACTGTGCATGCTTTCCCTCAAATAAATAAATAAATCTTTAAAGAAAAATTAAACTTATCTCCACCAAGATGAGTTTTATGTGAGAACGATGTTCCAAATGGCCAGTCAAATATCTACCCTTATCAGTAAGTCTGAAGATAACACTAGAAAATTTTAAAAATATTTCAATCTAATTCTTGTAATAGTCCAACTGAATAAGTATAAAGGTAGACTGCTGACATCCTTTTTCTATGTGTCCCATTATATTCACACACACAAACATATAATAAAAATAGTATATCAAAATTATGGAATGTGATGGAACTATTCCTTAATTTTAAAATAGATTATATTTTTCAAATAAAATTTTGGATCTTTGTTCTATTAGATGATATAGGGCATTATGAAAACATATGCATTTATTCTTTCTTTTTCAGGAAGTCTTGGTTATTCAACTTTGTCTAAAATGATCATTGTATTTTCAATGACAAATTTTACAACCACTTTTTGAATCATTTTTCTTATTTAACTCATATGTAGATATATTCTTTTTTGTAGTTGAATGTACATCTACCCAAATAACCTGAGTAAAAATTATTATTTAAAATTTTCTATAAAATGTATGTCCATCTTTTTAAATATATAGAATATGAATTACCCTTTAATGATCATGAAATAGTACCTAATTTTTATATATCTCTAGACTCTTAATTATATCTAATTATAGGATTATAGCTTCCAATTTAACCTTAATACAAATACTCCAAATATACATTGGTGACCTTTGTTTCCTTCATTTCCTTGAGATAATTAAAAAATGGCATTAATATTGAAAACACTTTTATACATTTTCCAGATTGACTTTCAGAATTTTTAACAGTATTAAAGCACTAATAAATATAAAATATATCATTATCATATCATAAATTCATATAATTTTACAGCAAATATCATGACAGAAGTTTGTAGAACATCTTGGAGAGGGTAAATATAGTGTCTGGGTCACTAGTAGTAGGTTATAATTTCAGTAATTTAAAGGAAAAATGAATATAGCCTGGCCTAAATTAATGGTGATTGGACAAGAGAAGAGTTTAGAATGACACTGGCCTTCTACTTAATTTATTAAAAAAACAGTAGACAGTCTCAGAGACACTTTTTTTTTTCATATTTGGGAAAGTCTTGGTACATCTGTTTAAAAATGGTTCTATTGAGATATAACTTATTTTGGAAAATAGTAAGAAAGTATGCCTTAAAGAGGTAACTGTTTTAGCTGTTCCATTTATAAGGTAAGTGGTAAGATGCCCAGAATATAGTGCTCAGAGATTTAAAACCACTGTCCCATGTGTCTGAAGCAGTGGAGAAGGGAAGTAAAGGAGAATTGAACAAACTATTGGAGAATCCTTTGACTGGAGAATAAAATCCACATGGAAGATAGAAAGGACCTTATGATCTTTGTTTCTTCTGACCACAATGGGCACAAAAATAGTTGAAGTTGATATTTTCCTTATATAAAAGTAACTTAATCAGTGGAGTAACAGGTAGTCTGAACAGGAAATTCACAGAGAAAATAGTGTGCTCTGAAGGCTCTTAATTTCTCAAAACTTATACAGAAAATTGAAGACTTCCCTTAACAGAGAAAAACATAATGGGAGAAGTACTTGTAAAAGCCTTTTATTGCCAGATCCTAAAATAATCTGGAGTTAAAACTCAGAAAGCATACTAGATATTCCCTTCAGGGCTGTAATTACAGAGAGATACTTCAAAATGTGTACATTTTTAGACTTGGCTTAGACCAGAGTTACATTTAGCAGTGATTAATAACACTTAAATTTGGTATTAGAAAGGTAACCAGGCGTTAGTATTTTATCAAACTATCCTTTCTAATGTACCCATTCTTTTTTTTTTTTAAGATTTTATTTATTTATTTGAGGGAGAGAGAAAGCACACAAGCAGGGGGCAGGAGCAGAGGGAGAGGGACAAGCCGCTGAGCAGAGAGCCCAACACGGGCTAGATCCCAGGACTCAGAGATCATGACCGGAGCCAAGGCAGACCTCAACTGACTGAGCCACCCAGGTGCCCCCTAATGTATCCATTCTTTAAAAAGGCACATATCATCTGTGAAAAGAGAGAGTTTGATTTCGTCTTTGCCAATTTGAATACCTTTTATTTCTTTTTGTTGTCTGATTGCTGTTGCTAGGACTTCTAGTACTATGTTGAACAATAGTGGTGAGAGTGGGCATCCTTGATGTGTTCCTGATCTTAAGGGAAAGGCTCTCAGCTTTTCCCCATTGAGGATGATATTCGCTGTGGGTTTTTCATAGATGGATTTTATGAACTTGAGGAATGTTCCCTCTATCCCTATACTCTGGAGAGTTTTAATCAGGAAAGGATGTTGTATTTTGTCAAATGTTTTCTCTGCATCAATTGAGAGGACCATATGGTTCTTCTCCCTCCTTTTAATGTGTTCTATCACATTGATTGATTTGTGAATGTTGAACCACCCTTGCATCCCGGGGATAAATCCCACTTGGTCGTGGTGGATGATCATTTTAATGTATTGTTGGATTCTATTAGCTAGGATTTTGTTGAGGATTTTGGAATCCATATTCATCAGGGATATCAGTCTGAAATTCTCCTTTTTGATGGGGTCTTTGCCTGCTTTGGGGATTAAGGTAATGCTGGCCTCATAGAATGAGTTTGGAAGTTTTCCTTCTGTTTCTATTTTTTGAAACAGCTTCAATAGAATAGGTATTATTTCTTTTTGAATGTTTGGTAGAATTTCCCAGGGAATCCCTCAGGCCCTGGACTCTTGTTTTTGGGGAGGTTTTTGATCACTGCTTCAATCTCGTTACTGGTTATTGGCCTATTCAGGTTGTCAGTTTCTTCCTGTTTCAGTCTTGGCAGCTTATAGGTTTCCAGGAAGGCCTCCATTTCATCCAGATTGCTCAGTTTATTGGCATATAGTTGTTGGTAACAATTCCCAATGATTGTTTCTATTTCCTTGGTGTTAGTCATGATCTCTCCCCTTTCATTCATAATTTTATTAATTTGGGTCCTTTCTCTTTTCTTTTGGATAAGTCTGGCCAGTGGTTTATCAATCTTATTAATTCTTTCAAAGAACCAACTTCTAGTTTCGTTGATCTGATCTATTGTGTTTCTGGTTTCTAATTCATTGATTTCTGCTCTAATTTTAATTATTTCTCTTCTAATGCATGGCTTAGGCGTCACTTGTTGCTTTTTCTCTAGTTCTTTAAGGTGTAGAGTTAGTTGGTGAATTCGGGATTTTTCTATTTTTTTGAGTGAGGCTTGGATGGCTATGTATTTCCCCCTTAGGATCGCCTTTGCAGCCACTTTGGAAAACAGTGTGGAGGTTCCTCAAAAATTTAAAATAGAGCTACCCTATGACCCAGCAATTGCACTCCTGGGTATTTACCCCAAAGACACAGATTTGTCTCTCTGACAAATAAATAAATAAAATCTTTTTTAAAAAGGCATATAAAATCAGTGTTTAGTGATTATCAATTCTAGTAATTTATTAATATTGTGTTAGAGATCAAATTATGTCTCCCCAAAATCCTATGTTGAGGTCCTATCCTCCACTACCTCAGACTTTGACTGTCTTTGAAGGGAAGGCCTTTAAAATGGTAATTAAAGTAAATGAGACCAGTAAGTTGGGTTTTAACCCAATCTGAATAGTGTCCTTGTAAGAAGAGCAAATTTGGGCACTCAGAGACACACTGGAGCTGCAGAGGAACCGAGGAAACACCTGTGAGGACACAGAGAGAAGGCAGATGTCTACAAGCCAAGGAGAGAGGCTTCAGAAGAAACTAAACCCACCAACACCTTGACCTTGGACTTCTAGCCTTCAGAAGATAAGCCACCTAGCTAGGGTGTTTTTCTGGCAGCTTCAGCAAACTAATATGTTTCTTGGGAAATAAAGAAAATGAACTTGCTCAGTGTTCTCTCTCTTACTGTTTCACAGAAGCAGAAAATCAAATGTTAGATCCATAAAACCAAAATTTTAGTCACTTTATTTTACTTAGTATCAAATGTCTAAAATGTCACTGTAGTGTCTAGAAGATAATTAGAAAATAGTGAGTTATGAATAAATAGTTTTGCAAGACAAAGGTAACATGATGACAAATTTCACAAAGGATATATGGGGAGGGAAACGAAACAAAACCATAAATAAACCAATAGTCTAGGTTGTGTAATGGTCTCAGCTCAGTAATATTCAAACAAAAATGTCTTGCCTTACATATCAGAGTTCTTAAGGAACCAGCTGGAATTTCATACAGGTGTGGCCTTAGGTAGGTCACTTAACTGCATGGTGATTCATTTTTCTCATGTTTAAAACATTGGTATCATAACACCTACCCTATAACATTGTCTTGTGCATGAAATGTTAGTGTACATAAAGCACTTAGAACAGTATCTGCCACAAAATAAATTATAAAAAGTGTTAAGGAAAATCAGAAATACTGATTCTGATCTGAATATTTTTATTTCTGTACAAATGCACATAGCAGAATATTTTTCAGTGAATTACCTATTCCCTGGAAATTGACTAATGAATAAAATTAATAAAATATTATTACTAATATTAATAAAACTAATAAAATAAAGTAAAATAAAAGCACTGAGATAAAAGGAACCCAGAAACAAACAAAACAAAATAAGAATTAGCAAAAATAACTATATGAAGAAGATGAGAAAGCAGAAAACATTTCCTTCTATGAATCTAAATATTTCAAATACACAACGGCAATGATTGCTTGTGTTTAGGCAGGCATCTTAGAGTTGTGAGTTTTCTTTTTTTTTTTAAAGATTTTATTTATTTTTATTTGACAGAGAGATAGAGAAAGAGCACAAGGAGGCAGAGCGGCAGGCAGAGGGAGAAGCAGGGCCCCACTGAGCAAAGAGCCCAATGTGGGACTCGATCCCAGGACTCTGGGATCATGACCTGAGCCAAGGCAGCCGACTAACCGACTGAGCCACCCAGGCGCCCTGAGTTGTGAGTTTTCTGATAAGATGTATGGTTTCAATTATTCAAATTAATTATCATAATACCAAGCTATAGTCACAACTTAGGAGATACAGTTCTTTTTTTGCCAACCATATGGAATATTCAAGCCCAGTTTCATAAACAGCCCACATTCAATTTACATGTACTATGAGATATGTAGGACTTGAGCTAGGAGAAGAAAGGCATGTCTGCTAATTAAAATGTCAACATTTGTTTTTGATGAAATGACATTTCTTTCTTTCTTTTAACATAACTTTTATTCTGTCACTTTAAAAACTCAGCTTACTCATAAAAGTGTGGCATTTCTGGGGCTATCCATATTGACATTTCATTAGTTCTTTTTTTTTTAAATATTTTATTTATTTATTTGACAGAGAGAGAGACACAGCGAGAGAGGGAACACAAGCAGGGGGAGAGGGTGAGGAAGAAGCAGGATTCCCACTGAGCAGGGAGCCCGATGCAGGGCTCAATCCCAGGACCCTGGGATCATGACCTGAGCCGAAAGCACACGCTTAACAACTGAGCCACCCAGGCTCTCCAACATTTCATTAGTTCTTATACAGACCACATTTCACAGGTAATTTAGTTTCTTTTTTTTTTTTTAAGATTTTATTTATTTATTTTTTAGAGAACGAGCGAGAGAGAAACAGCATGAGAGGGGAGAGGGTCAGAGGGAGAAGCAGGCTCCCCGCTGAGCCGGGAGCCCGATGTGGGACTCGATCCCAGGACCCTGGGATCATGACCTGAGTGGAAGGCAGATGCTTAACCATCTGAGCCACCCAGGGGCCCAGGTAATTTAGTTTCTTCTCTGACTTGCCTTCCCTTCTCTTGACGATGATCTGGACAATACCTTGATATTTAGAATACAGAGCAACCAAAAATTGTTGAGAATGATAGATGAGGACAATAAGACTTAATGATGGATTGAATGTGTCAGTAAGGGAGAGGAAAGAGTCATGTTGAACACCGACTGGGTAACTATACATGGTGGCACCATTCATTGAAACAGGGAATACTAAAGGGAAAGCAGGTTTAGAAATGTTGAATTTGAGATGCTTGTAGAGATGTTCAACATATGATATAGTGAGTGTACATGGGAACTGGTAGGCAGTTCTGTGTTGATATGCAGATTTCTGAATATTTAATATATGGTAATGCTAGTAAATATGGTTACATAAGGAGAGGGTTCCAGCAAAGACAAGGTTAAAACTCTAAGGAAATCAGTTTTAAGAGAGAAGGCAATGAACAGATTTTTTTCTAAGATGGCTAAAAAGGAGTAGCACAGGGGGATGATTAAAACCAGTAGTCTAGAAGAACAGAAGCCAAGAAAAGTTTTTCAGAGGTCAAATGTATTTCCCCTAAAGAAAAGCAGAAACCATTTGGTTGATTTGGTAATATTAACTAGATGTGTCTTCTCTATTTTGTATCATCTTATATAGGATAAATTCAAATGTATTTTTGGTGCTGTAATGAAAGAAAAGAAATGAGTGCTTTTGTTTTATTTTGGTTATTGTTTTTTGCTCTAGTATCTAATAAAAACAAATCCAACTCCTTCTACTTCTTTTGAAAACAAATATCTTTATAGCTTCAACTTTGAAACTCCTGGCAAAATTTGAGAAAATTAGGAGAATGTAGTTGAGAAGAGTATCTGAACAACTTAATTTTCCCCTTTCCTTTTATGGGTTTAGTATATACCCTTTCTTTCAAGATGGAACCAAAGAATGCACTTCCTTAGCTGAGAATCATCACCTAAAGGAAGTTGTCCTGGAACTCTCAAGTGTGGCTAAGTTTCCAACTCCAGCTCTCCCACAAGAACCTGTCCTACAATCTTTTAAAATCATCTTAATTTTTTTGTATGTTCACTAACTTTAAAGTTATAAAATTTGGAGCCTCAATAAACATGGAACTAAATTTTCATTTATATGCACTCTAAAATAAGTACTCATACATATTTCTGATGGTAGTGTATGTGAGTTTAACTACTTTGGAAAGTACTTTGTACATACTTAAGCATTAAAATTTGATTTGGTATTGCCAACTCTGAAAATATATTTTGAAAAAATGATCTTTAGATGTTGATTTTCATCTTGTCATTTCTAAACTCATAATATCACACAAGGAAACTAACAGACCAACAGTCAAATAGATAAATTGTGGAATATGTATTTGAAACAATTATATTTTAACAAATAAAAAAATTTTCATACTGAATGTTTAATAACATCAAAGTTTTTATCATGTTGTATGAACGTGTTAGTATTTAAATTGTTTTAGTTTATCAAAATATGCACACAGAGTGTGGCAGAAATAATTATGTTGGAAGTTTATGAGTGATATTAATCTTCTTTTCCAGAATTCCTTTGAAAAGTCTATGATATTTTCCTTTTTGTTTTTTATCCAGAAGAGATGAATGAATACAAGAAAAGTGTGCTGAAATATTTATAAGAAATAACAAAACAATAAAAAAATATATAGTCCCCTATCTGTGACTTTCCTCTTGCCATCAATGTCCCATTCCACAGAGGTAATCACTTAACCAATATAGTTCTTCTGGTATTGTCCTAGATATTTCTATCAAAACTGTGCACAAATTGTTCCACTTTATCCATTTTAGATTGACTTCCAATTACAGCAGATGAAAATGTTTATTTCCCTACATCACTCTGCCTTCTAAACATACTTCCAAAATAGTTCAATCACAATTTCTTGGCCTAGTGCTTGTATATTTTTTGTAAATGTTGTATAGTATATGTCTTCATGAATAATTTCTTGCTGCAAATCCAAGAAGTTTCTGTGATTAAATTCCCTTTGTTGTGCAACTTTCTGATATCCTTGACACTGATAATGCTCTTTCTTGTGTGCTTAGTTTTCTTTAAATCCCTTATTAAGTTATCCCTGTGTAATAGTATTGTGAAATCTACCATTATATCTAATTTAATTCATCCAAAGTTATTTAGGAAGTTTGTCCATTATGTGTGCTCTTTTCTGAAGCATCGGATCCCTACACCTGTTTGTTGCAATTTAGAATGTTCTCCACAGGGTTGCTGTTTGGTTGTCATCTGGGCCTTCCCTTGCTTTTACTCTGGAAATCAATCTGGTAATTTTTTTTTTCAATTTTAACTTCTAACACCTTTATTGATTTTTTTTTTACTTCAGCATTTAAATAATGTACTGTAAATATTGTGTGTTTATGTGCATGTGCATGTGCCTCACTATGTTTTCTCTACCATGTAACCTCCTGCTCTGGTTTCCCCATTCTTTATGAAATTAAATAGAACTCCTTTGGAGTTTTATTCTGCTGATTGCATTTTCTCTGCTTCTTCTAAGTTCCTTTAATTCTCTTTGTTTGGGCTCTTTGCCTTTCATGTTGGAAACTCTCTGCAAATGTCTGACAATCCTGTATGCATTATATTTGAATGAAGCCCTTAAGACTTGATTGGAATATCTTTTTGGAAGGCTCTTCTCAGCCAACCCTCACCTGCCAGAGACTAGAGACACCATAAACCTGATTGTTTGTTTATATTACTAGGCCAAGTCAGCATAATTAATTCAAAATAAAGGTGAGCAAATAAATAAATAAATAAATAAATGTTAAAAAGGCAGGTGATGGAGACTGACCAGGGAATTAAGTTGTGTGATTGCTCCCCCTTCCTTTTTTTTTTTTTTCCTAAGACACCAACTTCAGTAGTTGGCAGAATCTTAATCTAAAATTGAATTTGTGGTTTCAACTTAGAAAGCAGTGTGAATGGGTTTTATTAACTCCTGGGTTTTCCTATGGAATTTTGAATATCTGGAAGCCCCCAGTTTTACATTCAGAAAGGATTGTGGTCTTTTCTCTGGGGCAAATAATCTCTAGACCAGTTGTTTTTTTTTCCTAAGAATGATGCCATAATCACTTTCCTGGAGTATAAGTGCCTGACACCTAGAGTTCTGGGACTAAGTGGGGCACACTGATAGTGTGAGGGTATTTTCATTTGGAATGATTCCAGTCCTTCTCTGTGACAGGATTCCTGAGCCTTCTGGCTTGGAGAAATGCTTATTTTCTTTAGAATAGGATAGAATTTGTCTTTAGTTGCAAGTACTGTTTAAACAGATGCTCACATAATTTCCCTGTTTTTCAGCCCTGTCTTCCTTCCCCCACCATACCTGCCTTTTGTTTCATGTCTTTCCAACTTCTGAGACCATGAAGAGCTAGCTATATAAGTTTTATTACTCTACTGGCTCAGGATATTTTCTTCTGTATGGACCAACTTTACCCTCCTCATTTTTACAAATCATCTATTTCAATTTCTTTTAGTCTTTAAAAGCACAGTAATGTAGGCTTAAATTTATCTCCTAGTCTTGTCAAAGTTGCCATTTGTGTTTCTTTTCCTCTGTTTTTAAGGTGATTTTTTTTTTTTTTGGAGAATTCCAATTTATGGAAAATCTGAAATATCTTTTTTATGTTCTCTTTTTGATCCATTGCTTACACTGTAGAACACTCCAAAGATAAATCTTGAAAATCGATAAGACAAATCTGTTTTTTAATTAAAAAATTTTTTTATTAACATATAATGTATTATTTATTTCAGGGGTCTGTGATTCATCAGTCTTACACAAATCACAGTGCTCACCATAGTACATACCCTCCCCAATGTCCATCATCCAGCCACCCCATCCCTCCCAACCCCCTCCACTTTAAGGTGACTTTTGAAAGAAAGGGTAGTATAATGCCTTTACCTCACCATCTTTTTTTTTTTTTAAAGATTTTATTTATTCATTTGAGAGAGAGAGAGAGCACAAACAGGGGGAGAGACAGAGGGAGAGGGAGAAGCAGACTCCCTGCTGAGCTGGGAGCCCGACGTGGTACTGGATCCCAGGACCTGGAGATTATGAGCTGAGACGAAGGCAGATGCTTAACCATCTGAGCCACCCAGGTGTGCCCCACCTTTTTTTAAGATTTTACCTCACCATCTTAATGCAGGGAAGTTGTATTGCTTTTAAATTAATTGAAAAGCTTTAGAGAAATTGTTAGACTGAAAAGACAAAGATATAGGAGAGGCTAAATTGATGATGGACATTAAGGAGGGCACTTGTGATGAGCACGGGGTGTTATATGTAAATGATGAATCACTAAATTCTACTCCTGAAACCAATATTACACTATATGTTAGCTAACTAGAATTTAAATAAAAACTTGAAAAAGAAAAAAAAAGATATAGGAGAGGTTAGGTCATTGGAATAATCAAAACTGTTTCTTCCAAGAATAGAGAATGGTAAGAAATAATGTCTCAGGTTGAAAGAATTGAGGAAAGGAACCAAGAATGATGTTCAGCCTCATACACAAACCAAAGTTCATAAGAAAGAAAACATAAATAAGATTGGAAGGCAAGGTGATTTAAGATAAGGAAAGTTTTTGCATTTGATTTTGACATTTGGATTGCAAATCATAAAGATTTCAGGAAGACTTTTCTGATCATTGAAGTGTGAAAGAAAAATATGTATGTATATATTCATGCACACATACATTCATAGCCACACAGACACACATTTTATATGTTTAAGGTAAGGTGACTATGATGGGTCATTTCATGTGTCAAGTTGGTTAGGCCATTGTAACCAGTTTTTGGTCAAACATCGGTCTAGATGTTTCTGTGATGGTTTTGTTTTGTTTTTTGAGATGTGATTAACATAAAATTAGTAGACTAAATTAAGTAGATTACTCTCCATAATGTGTATGGGCCTCATCTGAGCAGTTGAAGGTCTTAAGAGAAAAGACCAAGGTCTTTAGAGGAAGAAGAAATTCTGCCAGCACACTGCCTTTGGACTCCAGTTGCAGCAACAACTCTTCCCCGAGTCTCCAGCCTACCCTACAGATTTTGGACTTGCCAGTCCCCACAGTTGTGTGAGCCAAAATAAAATAAATCTTTCTCTGAATATATATATACACATTCAATTGGTTCTGTTTCTCTGGGGAACCTTAATTAATACAGTAACCATTGTGCTGTTAATCAGAGACCTGAAACATTTTTCACTACAGTAGGAAAAGTTAGGATCTCTACAGAAATCAGTGCATGTACAACTCCAGATCCAAATATGGCTCTAGCATAAGTTTCCAGAGCTAGGAACTGCCCCATCTTTCCCTACAGATCCCTAAGCCCTGTGGGCAGCACAGACTGACAAAGAGATACTTAGTGTGGTGTCTGTGCATTGGCCCACAGTGCCCAGCTGTCTCTTGCTTTTACAGCAGTCACCTGGAGCGGACTTCCACCTTGTAGTAGTGCAACAGAGTTTAATCGAAAGGGATGTAGGGGTGAGAGGGAAGGCGAAGCATGTGTATGTTGTGGTCAGAAATAAGACAAATGCTTCTCTGCCACTCACTGCCCACTAGGGGCTGCTCTCAGACACAATAATTCATGGGTCCACTATGAAGATGGCCCATGAAACTGAACAATTAACTGAGCTTGGTTGGGAACTATGGACAGCTTAGAAAAACATCCCCTTAGGATGCCTGGGTAGCTCAGTTGGTTAAGTGCCTGCCTTCGGCTCAGATTATAATCCCAGGGTCCTGGGATCAAGTCCCACATGGGGCTCCTTGCTCAGCGGGGAGTCTGCTTCTCCCTCTGACTGCCTGCCTCTCTCTCTCTCTGACAAATAAATAAAATCTTTAAAAAAGAAAGAAAAGAAAAAGAAAAACATCCCCTTGTATTTGTTCTCCTTCTTTCCTAGCCTTACATCCCTTTTATCCCTCCCTCTTGCCTTCTTGGGATTGTACTACTCAGTTAACTGCCAGCACACAGGCTTTTGCCCCCACATCTATTTATTTTATATGGGACTCAGGCTAAGATAGAACCCCTGGGAAATGTATACAGTTTTATCTGGGTAAACTCACAATTCTGTTCTTTAGTAAGAGATGAAGATGTATCTGTGCTGCATCTGAGATAAATATTATAAACAGTAAAATGTATAAATGTCAATTACAGTGGTTGATAGGTTCAGTTGAATATAATGACTTTACGAATAAAATGTGCCATTTATTATTAGGTAAATACAAATAGTAAGGTTGTTTTTTGAACTATGACTTTTTAAACTGAAAGTATCAATTAATATGTGTATCTTGGGCAATGCATCTTTACCGGTAATAAAATATGCAGTTATGGAAGAATAGATCAATTTCAAAGGGCTTATCCTACATGTTTTTCTTATATTTTGATATTCTGAGAGTTAAATATAAAGATGGATTTCAAATGCCACAATCTCATTCTCCAGGAAAAAACAAACAAACAAACAGAACTCTGTGAGTGTATATTGCTTTTGTAGTCTATAGTGCTCATAACCATTTAATTTGTTAGCACTCACTAAAAACCAATTGCTTTTTTCCCAGATATTAGTGATAATTCCCAGAATAATACAATTATCCTTGGGAGTCAAATAATTCCAATTTTTAGATCCATGCTTCTGAAAAGATTTATAAGTGTTACATTAACATACAAATATGTGAAGAAATACATTTTGATTTTGGTGAGTAAAGTCAGTTTCAGAATTAAATCTCTGATAATATATATTACGGGTACCAATAACTAGCTCACATCTTCAGCTTCCTAATCTTACTATCTCCATCCATGCATAATGCTTTTCTGAACAATTTTGAGACTTTTTATTTTTATAAACAAAGTCTACTTTCTAGAACCACTTATTTTCCTGCCTTTAACCAAAATTGAAGTTTCCCCATTTAGTCCCTCTGTTCAACATAGCTAAGTTCTATGTACATTAGCTAAAGTGTCTCAATTTTAAAATGTACTTGCTGAACAAACAGGGTATCAGTGAGTAAGTGTGCCCTCCTTCTGGCACTTAATACACTTGGGTGGTGAGATTAAAAATAAATATGGGAAATTGAAATATTTCAATAACTCAATATTTCAATTTTAATTTCAATTTGTGAAACATTTTATTCTAACATTATTATGCATCTATATTGAATCTACAATACAATATATGATTCTACAGAATGCATGTTTGTTATGAAAAGGTCATTTTATATTACATATAATTAGCAACCATTCTTCCAGTTGCTCACTATCTTTAATATAATTCTTCTTTCCCTTTATTATTTCTCCAAACCATATACTTCCTTAGTAAGATCCTTTTTGTTTAATAAAGCAATTATTTCCAGAGATTTTCCTGAAAATGTACTTAAAGGGCATGTTTTGGGGCGCCCGGGTGGCTCAGTCATTAAGCGTCTGCCTTCGGCTCAGGTCATGATCCCAGTGTCCTGGGATCGAGTCCCACATCGGGCTCCCTACTCAGCGGGAAGCCTGCTTCTCCCTCTCCCACTCCCCCTGCTTGTGTTCCCTCTCTTGTCTCTCTCTCTCTGTCAAATAAATAAATAAATAAAATCTTTAAAGAGCATGTTTTTTGAGGTTACAGAAAGACAAATATGATACAACATGTAAAAAGGAAAAATGCATAGGCAGGTTTAGATTAGGGAGAATCTTAACTAACAGTTAGAAATTTTGATTTTTTTTCCTGTAAACAATAGAAGGAGGGGCAATATAGGCTTTTGAGGAGAATGTGATTTAATTACATTTGAACTTGAGAAAGCTAACTCGGTATCCATTTAATGGATGAGTAGACAGCATAGCAATGGCATGACCAAATGAGAAACTAAAAAAAATAGTCCAGGCAATAGACTGGAAGTGTTTGAACTGGAAAGTGGGAGATAAGGATGTTCTATAAGATATGACCTCCACATTTCCTCCTCATGAAAATCAATTCAGTATTTGGAGAACCTCTACTCTCATGGTTGTGTTTATTACACCAAATTGTGAAATTGGTAAAAATTCAATATGTTTTTTGAGTTTTCCATGAGGCTGCCCATCACTCCTCATCATTTTGGTGATAAGATCCCTTATTTTTCCATACTATTAAATCCTCATCTCAGAAAATAAGAAGATAGCAGGAGGGGAAAAATGAAGGGGGGGAATCGGAGGGGGAGACGAACCATGAGAGACTATGGACTCTGAGAAACAAACTGAGGGTTCTAGAGGGGAGGGGGGTGGGAGGATGGGTTAGCCTGGTGATGGGTATTAAAGAGGGCATGTTCTGCATGGAGCACTGGGTGTTATACGCAAACAATGAATCATGGAACATTACATCAAAAACTAATGATGTAATGTATGGTGATTAACATAACATAATAATAAAAAAAAGAAAATATGTGATAAACTTAATTCATAAATAATGGGTGAATAACAAATAATGCTTACTGTATCACACTTGCCAGGCTTTCTGAAATTCAAATTCGTTTATGAACTGTGGGCTTCTTAGGCATCATCCAGCATATGAGATGATTTTTGAGGGCTTAGTCCCTAATATTTCCCCTTAAAATAGCATCACATAGTGACAGCCTATTATAGCTATGTGTAAGGTATCAACACAGTACATTAAAAAATAAAAAGAATAATGAAATGGGAAATAAGAAATCTGGGTTTTCAAGTCACCTTAGATTCTGAGAAATTTAATTCACTTCTTTAGGTTTAAGTGGCCATGATCAGCAAAACATGATTCTTTAATACCCTTCCTACTTTGAAATCCTATATTTAGATCCCTTCCTACTTTTAAAATTCTAAATTTGTAGGCTAGATTTAGACTACAAAATAGACTATTAATATTAAGGACACCAATACAAGTTATATATTAAAAGGAAACTTGGTAGTTTACAAAATAACAGTCAATTTAGTTATTAATAAGTTACCTAGGACAGAGGTAGAACTGTACATACAAAGGTGTTGATAATTTAGTTTATGATTGGACAAATTTTCCAAATTATAAAGAATGTCAACTCCCAAATTCTAGGGATCATTTATATCATGTTACTTTGTATCTTATAATAAAATACTCTACTACTTTACTCTTCCTTACTTTTTTTCAGATCACTTATCACTTTTAAAATATATTGTATTTCACCTATTTAATTATTACTTGCTTTTCCTGTTCTTCCTGAGTTCCACAAAAGGAAGTAGTCTTTATTCTCCAGTATATCACCTACCCCTATAATAAAGTCTAGCACTTAGTCAGCATTTGATATTTGATGGATGAGTATTATAAAATTGGAAAAATGCAGAAAATATTCAAACAGTTTAATTATTGAAGGCTCACAACTTTTGAAAATTATTATGTTACAATATATCAGAGGTTAGTAAATTTAAAGTGGAAATTGTATATTAACTCAACTTTTTTTAATATGAAATATGCAAACATGACATATTCATTATGTTACAACTACTAGAGGAAAAAGAAAGAACACCTGCTGTGTTCACAGAGCTAAAGTATATTCATAAATTAAATCAGAATGAATTTTGTTAATGTAAAGCAAGCATGGTTATGTCACTAAGGATAGGAAGATCACATTCCTACAATCTCTAGCAGCTACCTGCTGTGTGTACTAAAGTTATAATATATGACCTTTTGAGTCTCAGTTTCTTTAAGAATTGGATTGAAACCTGTTCTGCCAAACATGGAATCAGGAGACTGTAATATTCAGATGTGATAATACATTAGAAAGATAGGAAAGGCTACACAAAATATATTTGAAAGTTTTCATCTTAAAATGAGCTAAAAAGTATTTTGTTCAAATATGCAAAAACAGAATTTGAAATCACCTTGAAAATTTAAGTTTAATGAAGGTAATATCAATAGATCAGAGGTAGTAGGAGACTGAAAACATTGCCTTTAATTGCAACTCTTTACAGTATTATTTTGCAGCTGGATTTGGTACTGTCAATCCAATTTCTCCTTAACTTCATTGGAGAAATTAGAGAGCATCTTTATCAATCAAGGCACAATAGATATTAAAAAATAAAAAAAAAACTAAGAGGGACATATAAAACAATATTATTCATACTAAGATTTCTTTAGACTTTTTCTACTTACTGACAGTTAAATCATTTATCAGATCATGTGTTTAGAATAATTTTGTAAGTTGATGCCCATGCCCATTGTTCTTTAGAATTATGGTGATTTTTCTACTGACATAAATACACTCCAAACAAATTTTTTTGAAATTCTTAAAAAACATGAAACTGACATAGACAAGCTTCCCAAATCATTTTTTTTTCTTTTTCCTCTTCTTCCATTATATGTCTTAAAAGATTATATTGAGGGGTGCCTGGGTGGCTCAGTCGTTAAGCATCTGCCTTTGGCTCAGGTCATGATCCCTGCGCCTGGAATCCAGCCCTGCCTCGAGCTCCCTGCTCAGCGGGGAGCCTGCTTCTCCCTCTCCAGCTCCCCCTGCTGTTCCCTCTCTCACTGTCTCTCTCTTTCAAATAAATAAATAAAATCTTAAAAAAATAAGATTATATTGATTATAAGTCATCTTATAAAATTATATTGATTGAATGTCAATATAAGACATACATAGAAGACATATGCCGTTCATTTTCTTATAACATGTGTGATGTGGTTAGGCAAGGTTTTGCTGCTTATCTGCTAGATCTAGAATTTCTTTTTTTTTTTAAGATTTTATTTATTTATTCATTTGAGAGAGAGAGAGAGAGAGAAACAGCATGAGAGGGGATAGGGTCAGAGGGAGAAGCAGGCTCCCCGCCGAGCCGGGAGCCCGATGCGGGACTCGATCCCAGGACTCCGGGATCATGACCTGAGCCGAAGGCAGTCGCTTAACCAACTGAGCCACCCAGGCGCCCTAGATCTAGAATTTCTATGATTGTCTAAATCTGTACCTAGAACTTTCCAAACATCTGATCAAACTAAAATTATGTAAACCACTGTGACTATTTAATAGTAACTCTTTTCAAAAAAAAAAAATAGTAACTCTTTTCATTGTTTTTTTTTTTTTTTAAGATTTTATTTATTTGACAGAGAGACACAGCAAGAGAGGGAACACAAGCAGGGGGAGTGGGAGAGGGAGAAGCAGGCTCTCCACCGAGCAGGGAGCTGGATGTGGGGCTCAATCCCAGGACCCTGGGACCATGACCCGAGCTGAAGGCAGATGCTTAATGGCTGAGCCACCCAGGCGCCCCTCTTTTCATTGTTTTTAATTGTTTATTTAAACTAAGACTTATTCATAGGTAACTCTGTGTTCCGGCATTTTTCTAAGCAAATTGTGTCTGTTAGTTAATATACATAACAAGTCTTTTTTTTCTGCTTTATTGAAATGTAATTGGCATATAATATTGTGTAAATTTAAGGTGTACAACCTGTTGTTTTGATATATATAATAATTACCACTAGAGTGTTAACTAACATTTGCATCACATCACATAGTTACCATTTCTTTTGTGGTAAGAACATTTGAGATCTACTCTCTTAGCAACTTTCAAGTATGTAATACGGTATTATTAACTGTAATCACTGTGCTGTACATTGGATCCCCAGAATTTATTCATCTTATAACTAGACCTTTGTACTCTATCCAAAATCTCCCCTTTTCCCCCAGCCTCCAGCCCCTGGTAACCACCATTCTAGTCTCTGCTTCTATGAGTTCAGCAGGCTCAGTCATTAAGTGTCTGCCTTTAGCTTTTTTAGATTCCACTTATAAATGATATCATACAGTATTTGTCCTTCTAACTTAATTTTTTGCATAACAATTCTTGATGTAGATATATTATTTTCCCATTTTATTTATTTATTATTTATTTATTTTAAAGGTTTATCCATTTGTTTTTAAAAGGGGAGGAGGAGGGGAGGGAGAGAGAGAGAGGCAGACTCCCTGCTGAGCATGGAGCCTGACACAGGGCTCCATCTCAGGACCCTGAAATCATGACTTGAGCGGAAACCAAGTCAGTCACTCAACTGACTGAGCCACACAGGCGCCCCATCCCATTTTTATACAAAGAATAAACTGAATCACAGATACATAAACTATAGTATAGGAAAAGGGAAAAAAAGACTTTACTGATACGAAAAATGTATTAATAATCACAACAAAACTTTATCTTATAAAATGACTGTTAGTCATTTCATAAATTTTAATACATCATACTCAAGGGGGAGCTCTTTATTAAGCCAAGGATGAAATTATTGGCCATGCAAAATGGGGATCAGGGTAGTGTGCCATCCAATAATTAATTATAGCATGAAATTATATGTCTATGTCTCTATCTCTATCATCTCTATCTCTATCTCTATCTCTACCCATCTCCTCCATCTGAGTCTTCTTTGGAGTCAGACTGTGTTTATATATTGCATCTAGTAATTAATAAGTATGTGACTTTTCTGTTTCTATTTCTTCATTTGTAAAAATAAAAAGAAGTAAAAGAAGATAAAGAATTAGGAAGAAGAGGAAGATGAGAAGGAAAAGAAGAAGAAAATTATAGGATAGGCCTTAAAGCAATGATTCTCAATTGGAGTTGATTTTTTTCCTCCAGAGAACATTTGACAAAGACTGAAGACTTTTGGGTTGTCACAACTGCTATGGGGATGTACTGCTGGCAACCAGGGGGTAGAAGCCAGGCATCATCTGAAACAGTCTACAATTCTCAAGATAGCACCTTACAACAAAGAATTATCTGGTTCAAAATGTGAGTATTATCGAGGTTAAGAAACCCTGATTTAAGGGGACATGTTATGAGGATTAAATGAAGTTAACACATGTAAAAGAAATTCTAATGGCTCACTGAAGCCACTTTGTACCAGCTTCTGAGAGCAGATTTTCATGTCTCTGCCCAACATCTATTGAGTGACATTTCTTGGCAGGTTGAAGTGGCCATACTGGGAGTGTTTATACCACAAAAACTGACAAACTACAAATCAGAGCCCTTTTTCACCTGACGCCTGGTCCCAGATAGCTTGTTGTTAAATGTTTACTAGCCACCATTGATTAGCCACTTGTTAACATATTGCAACCACTGCATAAATGTGAGTTCTTATTACAGTTATTAAGCCCTCTCAATTCATCTGGGAAAACCACTCTAGATTTTATTCTTCCCTTTTCCCGTTTTATATCAATTTCTCAGGTTCCTAAGAGCTGGCAATAAACTTCTAAGTACCCCAAATTGTAACCACTCCCTCCTCTATCTTTCACACTTCAGCTGTATTATTATGGAATGAAAATTTAATCCTGCTACTCCCATATTTAATATTCTTTGATGCCTTGCCATTTCTTGTGGTATAAATCTGAACTCCTAAAACACACACACATATACACACACGCATACACACAACTGAACTCCTTAGTGTAGCGTTGTGGGCCCTTGAACCTCACTCCAGAGTGCCCTGCAAGTCATAGACTTTCTATTCAGATACCTATAGTGATATCTATTCTGTTGCTCTTGTTATATTATACTTTCCCTTCTCCCTGTCAAACTAAGCTATTATCAATATTCAGTCTGAGCTATTATTCAAAGTTAGGAAAAGCTAACTCTGTCATCATTTACTGATCCACTATTTTTTGCATATACCTACCCCTTAGCTTTCAAAATTCAAAAGCCGAATATTTGACTTTTTTTGATCTGAGGAGTCATACTTTATCGGAGAGACATGAGCACAAGGTGTTCCAAATACTTCCCCCCAAAAAGAGGAAGGTCATAACAATTAATATATCAAAATTCGGTTACCTTGTTTGTAACAATTTGAACATCTTTACATTCTGAATTCTACAATGTGAATATCTCTGTTATATGTTATATATAATTTATATTATTCAAACTGTCCAGTACATTCCAGAAGTCCAATAAATGTTAAGTATAATAGTAGGCTATTGTAGAAAGAACAATACTGGACAGTTTCTTCATATGAAGCTCAAAATTGTTTGGAACAAATTCCATTTAAACTACAGCATTATTATAAAATCTAAATTTAAGTATCAGTTAACATACAATTTATTTTGAGCAACATTCAACAGAAAACAAAGGAAAACATGCCCACCAAAACATTTATAAATGTTATGCCTTATGAATTCCCAGCCATATACATAAGAATACAAAATGCAAGATAGACTCTAAAAAGTATTTTCCACAGCAGGATTCCACTACTTAAAATTGCTAATATTAAGATAAGCAGAGGAAGTCATGTATACCATTTCTAGTAAATATATAATGCTTCTCCTTTGTAGAATATTTTTAGATTTAACCTTTTTAACCAAGCATATCACAGTCAGAGATACAATGGGATTTGTGCCCTGATTGATAACATAATTGTAAGAACTTAATGTAGTGGTTATCACATGAGAAAGATATACCAAAAGCCTGCACTAACACCTATAAGGAGCTCATGCCTTTCAATCATCAAACATTTATTGAGCATCATAAAATTTCAGGGTAGAAAAATGAATAATACATGGCCTCTGCCCTTGAGGATATCAAAGGCTACAAAAAAGATGGTAGGTAAACTAATCACAGCAACTTGGTATGATGAATGTTATTAAAAGAGGGTAAAATATGTAGCACCTTAGGGTAAGGGAAAACTTCTTTAACAGAAAATTCTATGATTAACAGATTGGTACATTTGATTATATTATTTTTTAAAACCATATGGGTATCAAAAGACAACCTTAAGGGGAGCCTCGGTGGCTTAGTCGGTTAAGTGGCTGCCTTCGGCTCAGGTCATGATCCCAGGGTCCTGGGATCGAGCCCCGCATCGGGCTCCCTGCTCAGCGGGGAGCCTGCTTCTCCCTCTCCCACTCCCCCTGCTTGTGTTCCCTCTCTCGCTGTCTCTCTCACTGTAAAATAAATAAATAAATAAAATCTTAAAAAAAAAGACAACACTTAAAATGATAGTTAATGGCTTGGAGAAAATACTTGCAGAGCATGTACAATATTAATGTAAAAATAGATTTTTAAAATATTAAGAAAAAGAGGCGTGCCTGGGTGGCTCAGTCAGTTAAATATCTGCCTTCAGCTCAGGTCATGATCCCAGGGTCTTCAGCGGGGAGTCTGCTTCTCCCTCTCCTCCCCACTCAAGCACTCTCTCACTATCTCTGTCTCTCTCAAATAAATAAATAAAATCTTAAAAAATATATATTAAGAAAAAGAAAAAGAATACAGTAAAAACTGGAAGAAAATGAATGAGGAGTTTACAGAAGAAAAAAACACAAGTGACCAAGAGGATATGATGTTAGTGAAAAATAAATGAAAAGCACAGTGAGATACTATGTCACATCCCATTAAATTATGAAAATGTAAAACATTTAGCAACACCAAATGATGATAAACATATAAAGCCATGGGAACTTCTATGAAATATTATTAAGTATAATTAGAATACCACCTTGGAAAACAATTTGGCAATATTTAAAAATTAAGGTAACATGTACATCCTAGATCCTAGCAATTCCCTTTCTTGGTACATAGCCTACAGAAAAGACCTCACATATATGTACAAACATACTGGAGCAATATTTTTTGTAATAGCAAAAAAATTAGAAATATCCAAAATGTCTATTATTAGGATAATAATAAAATAAATTACATGTGGGCCATGCAAGGATACTGTAAGTTTCCTCATGAATACCACAAATATCTTCAACCCCTTTCACAAAAAAGCCAGTTGTAGAGGAAAGAACACACACACATACACATACATATGTAAAGAGATAACACATATATAGAGATAATATTAATACAAAGCTTTAAAATATGAAAATAATATATATTGTTAGTATATACTCTTATGGATATACA
Source organism: Neomonachus schauinslandi (assembly GCF_002201575.2). Lineage (NCBI taxonomy): Eukaryota > Metazoa > Chordata > Mammalia > Carnivora > Phocidae > Neomonachus > Neomonachus schauinslandi. The sequence continues at coordinate 96,266,119 of NC_058403.1, read as the reverse complement.
AATATAGTAAAGACATAAAAATATGTACAAGAATAAAAAATAACAATATTAAGATAGTATGTCTGAGAAAAAGGTGGCTTCTATTTTATCGATAATATTTTGTTTCTTAAAATAAGTTGTGAGGTAATGGGATTCTCATAGTATTATTTAGGCTTTTTGAATATCAGAAATATTTAACAGCACATGTTAAATGCCAATAAAGCAGTGGGAGCACAAGGGAGAATATAACAAATTTGTTTGGAAAAGCAAAAGGACTTCACACACTGTGATTTGGGGCATATATGTTAAAGAATAAATGAGAGTTATTCTAGAATGGAACGGAAGCATACTGATAGAAATGCACTGGCCACAAGGAGAGAGAGTTAGCTAACAGTGAGAAGCATGAAAGAATGTGAAATGTTTAGGAACCAATGAATAAAAGCTTCACTGGATCACTCACCTAAAAGCCCTGAAACAGACAACAATGGTTAAGGGTGATACTTGACAAGAAAGTTGAAAACAGTGATAAAGGCATATTTTCAACACTCAACCCTTGATGGAATAATTCAGTCTGCATAAGGGACAACATAGAATGGTAAAAAGGATCTTGTAGAGATGGTGGGAGATAAAATTCAGCATGAAAAAGACATAGAAGCTTTATCTTTTATGGGAAAATATGGGGAAATGAAAAGCTAATAATGTATCTTCTAATTCCAGTATAGTTAATAATACAGTGTTCCATTAATTTCAGGTATACAATATAGTGATTTGACAATGCTAAACATTACCCAGGGCTCATGATAATAAGTGTACTCTTAATCCCTTTATATATTTCACCCATTCCCTCCACCACCTCCCCTCTGGTAACCATCAGTTTGTTCTCTGTAGGTAAGAGTCTGTTTTTTGGTTTGTCTCTTTTTTTCTTGTTTGTTTGTTTTGTTTCTTAAGTTCCACAAATGAGTGAAATCATATGGCACTTGTCTTTCTCTGACTTATTTCACTTAGCATTATACCCTCTAGATCCATCTATGTTGTTGCAAATGGCAAGATTTCATTCTTTTTATGGCTGAATATATTCCATTGTGTATATATACCACATCTTCTTTATTCATTCATCTACCAATGGGCACATGTGTTGTTTCCATAATTTGCCTATAGTAAATAATGCTGAAATAAACATAGGGGTGCATATAGCTTTTTGAAATAGTGTTTTGTGTTCTTTGGGTAAATTCCAGTCGTGGAATTACTGAATCATATGGTAGTTCTTTTTTTTTAATTTTTGGGGCACCTTGCTACTGTTTTCCAGAGTAGCTGCACCAGTTTGCATTCCCACCAACAGTGCACAAAGTTTCCTTTTTCTCCACATCCTCACCAACACTTGTTATTTCTTGTGGTTTTGATTTTAGCCATTCTGACAGGTGTGAGGTGGTATCCCTTTGTGGTTTTGATTTGCATTTCCCTAATGATGAGTGCTGTTGAGCATCTTCTCATGTGTCTGTTGGCCATCTGTATGTCTTCTCTGGAGAAATGTCTGTTCATGCCTTCTGCCCATTTTTTATTGGATTATTTGTTTTTTGGGTGTTGGGATGTATAAATTCTTTATATATTTTGGATACTAACCCTTTATCAGATATATCATTTGCAAATATCTTCTCATATTCAGTAGGTTGTCTATGTTTGTTGATTGTTTCCTTTGCTGTGCAGAACTTTTTTATTTCGATGTAGTCCCAATAGTTTATTTTTATTTTATTCCTGTCTCACATTTAGGTCTTTAATCCATTTGAGTTTATTTTGTGTATAGTATAAGAAAGTGATCCAGTTTCATTCTTTTGCATGTAGCTGTCCAGTTTGCTCAGCACCATTTGTTGAAAAAAACCATCTTTTCCCATTGCATATCCTTACCTCCTTTGTCAAAGATTCATTGACCATATAATCATGGGTTTGTTTCCGGGGTCTCTATTCTATTCCATCGATCTATGTGTCTATTTTTGTGCCAATACAATACTGTTTATATTCCTACAACTTTGTACTATATCTTCATGGGATTGTGATTATCTCCATTTTCATGATTCCTTTGGCTATTCAGGGTCTTCTGCAGTTCCATACAAATTTTAGGATTATTTGTTCTAGTTCTGTGAAAAATGCTATTGGTATTTTGATAGGGATTGTATTAAATCTGTAGATCTGTAGATTGCTCTGGGTAGTATGGACATTTGAATAATATTTGTCCTACCAATCCATGAACATGGAACATTTTTCCATTTGTTTGTGTCATCTTCTATTTCTTTCATCAGTGTTTTATAATTTTCAGAGTACAGGTCTTTCACTTCCTTGGTTAAGTTTATTCCTAGGTAATTTATTATTTGATGCAGTTATAAATGAGATTGTTTTCTTAATTTCTCTTTCTGCTCCATCATTTAGTGTATACAAATGCAGTGGATTTCTGTACAGTGATTTTGTAATCCTGCAACCTTACTGAATTCATTTATCAATTCCAGTAGATTTTTGGTGGAGACTTAAGGTTTTCTATATATAGTATTATGTCATCTGCAAATTGTGGGAATTCACAGTGCCTGGATAGACAAAATCTGACTTGTATATGCCTCCCTGGATGGGACTAACTGAAAAGCAAAGAAAGAGTTCCTGGAACGCTGGGCCTCCTTTGAAGTTTCTTGGCTGAAAGCGGCCAGATTCTTACTGCGGCTCAAGCTTCTCATTTAGGGAGTAAATTTTTAAATTTTGAAGAAAAACAGGCACCTGTGGTAGTCACGTACTTCACGAGCTCCTTGCCTCCTTGCCCTTATCACACGCTGCCCCATATATTACTGTACTGACCATTAAGGTTACACTTTCCTCCTTGCTTTGCGCTTGCGTTTGGTGTATTGATATGACCCCAATAAAAGTGGAGACAAATCTTGGCTCAAGACCTTTCGCCACTAGAGCGTCTGGTCCCTGGGCCTCTCCTTTCTCCTACTAAGGTGTCTGGAGTAATCTTTTCATTTGCTGTCTCAGGGTTTGCTGGCCAAACCCAGCAGCAAATAGTGAAAGTTTACTTCTTCCTTACCAATTTGGATGTCTTTTATTTCAAAGAGCTGATATTTTAAGTTTAGTTTCAGGATGCTTAGAAACCATATGGGGAAGACTGTGAATTTGATGGCACCATTAGTTGTATCCATTGCCATACACTTAATTGTACAAGGACATCATACTTTAGCAATTAAGATGATGAACTCTGAAGCCAGACTTCCTGGATTTGAATTCTAGCTCTGCAATTTGATGCAGAGTAATCTTAAAGAAGCTGCTTAATCTGTGTCCTGATTTATTTATCTGTAAAATGATAATGATAACATCGCCTACTGTATAGGACTGTGAAGAGGATTAAATGAGTTAATGTATGTAAAGTACTGAGACTTTTTCCTAGGAAATGATAAATACCAAAACAAAATTAGCTCTAATGTAGGTGCCTGTCTTATTGTAATATCTATAGGAGATACAGTTCCATGGATGCCCTTTTTGGATTTCAGAAAAATTATTCCTTTATTGTTACCAGCTGGGAAAATGAACAATAGGTCCCCTTGACTATAAGACCTATAGAATAAGCTTTCTCTAAATTCAGATAGGGGCTTTTTACCAACCAACTTTTATTTATTATTTATTTATTTATTTAACAGATTTTATTTGTTTATTTGACAGAGAGAGAGAGAGAGCACCAGTCGGGGGAGCAGCAGGAAAGAGAGAAGCAGGCTTGCCGCGGAGCAGGGAGCCCCACGTGGGGCTCGATCCCAGGACTCTGGGATCAGGACCAGAGCTGAAGGCTGCCTCTTTACCAACTGAGCCACTCAGGTGTCCCAACCAGCCAACTTTTAAAAAATGAATTGGTTTGGGGCGCCTGGGTGGCTCAGTCGTTGAGCGTCTGCCTTCGGCTCAGGTCATGGTCCCCGGGTCCCGGGATCGAGCCCCGCGTCGGGCGCCCTGCTCGGCGGGAAGCCTGCTTCTCCCTCTCCCTCTCCCCCTGCTTGTGTTCCTGATCTCGCTGTCTCTCTCTGTCAAATAAATAAATAAAATCTTAATTTTTTTTTTTTAAAAATGAATCGGTTTGATATTTGTGTTTGTGTTCGTTTTGTTTTACATTTTTATTTAGTGTATATTTTGAGTTTGGACCCAACATTTGATTTACTTCTCCTATGTATTTTTTAACGAACTTTTTATTTTATTTTTAAAGATTGTGTTTATTTATTTGTCAGAGAGAGAGAGACAGCACAAATGGGAAGTGGCAGGCAGAGGGAGAAGCAGGCTTCCCGCTGAGCAGGGAGCCCAATGTGGGATTCGATCCCAGGACCCTGGGATCATGACCTGAGTTGAAGGCAGATGCTTAACTGACTGAGCCACCCGGGTGTCCCAACAAACTTTTTATTTTGGAATAATTTTATTTTTGATTTGCATTTCCCTGATGATTAGTTTTTTGGCAAAAAAATTGCCACCCTATTTTATTTTTACAAAAATATTGCTAAGATAGTACAGAGAATTCCATATACCCCATATCCAGTTTCCCTTAATATTAACATCTTCCATTACCATAATACAGTTGTCAAAACAAAGAAACCTGCATTGATACTATTCACTTAACTTAGGACTTTATTTAGATTTCAATCGTTTTTCCATTAAAACTTTTTTACTCTTTCAACATCCTATCAAGGTTACTACACTGCATTAAGTTGGCAGGTCTCTTTTGTCTCCTGTGGTTTCTGACCATTTTTCAATCTTTTATTATTTATCATGACCTTGACATTTTTAAAGAATCACAATATTTGTCCTTTTCCGTCTGGCTTATTACACTTAACATAATGTTTTCAAGGTTCACCCATGTATCAGAATTTTATTCCTTTTTGTGGCTGAATAAGATTTCATGGTATGTATATACCATATTTTGTTTATTTATTCATCTCTTAATTGATTTTTAGATTATTTCCAGATTTGGGCTATTGTGAGTAATGCTGCAATGAACCAATATTGGCAAGCATCTGTTTGAATTCTGCTTTCAATTCTTTGGGGTATATATTAGAAATAGAAATTTCTGAATTATATAGTAATTCTGAGAGAGAGATTGAGAGAGAGGTTCATTATAAGGAATTGGCTTACGTGATTTTTAGAAGCTGAAAAGTCCAAAATCTGCAGGATAGACTGGCAGAGTGGAAAAGCCCAGGGAAAAGGTGATGATGTAATTTACATCCAAAGGCAGTCTGCTGGCAGAATTCCTTCTTCAAAAGAGGTCATATCTTTTCTGCTAAGGCCTTTAACCAATTGGATGGAGCCCAACCAAATTACTCAAAGTCTTCTGATTTAAATGTTAATCTCACCTTAAAAATACCCTCACAAAGAATTTTGCAAGACTGTTGAATCTCAGATCTGTACCTCTGAAACAAATAACGCAATATATGTTAAGAAAAAAAAAAAAAAAAGAAGAAGAAGAAGGTAGCGGGAGGGGAAGAATGAAGCGGGGGAAATCGGAGGGGTAGACGAACCATGAGAGACGATGGACTCTGAAAAACAAACAGGGTTCTAGAGGGGAGGGGGGTGGGAGGATGGGTTAGCCTGGTGGTGGGTACTGAGGAGGGCACGTTCTGCATGGAGCACTGGGTGTTATGCACAAACAATGAATCATGGAACACTTCATCTAAAACTAATGATGTAATGTATGGGGATTAACATAAGAATAAAAAAATAAATAAACTGGAAAAAAAAAAAAAAAAAAATACCCTCACAAAAACATCTAGAATAATGTTTGATATTCATGTTAACACAGAATATTAGTCATTACACCCAATAATTCAGCTTTTGGACCAGTAACTGCAACACAACTCATGTAAATTTATTTTAGTACTATATAAATTTGGTTGACTACTCAGATGTTTTCCAGGAAATAACAATGTAGTATTTATCTGTGATGGACTGTAAACATTAATTTGAAAGAAACCAAATGCATGGTTTAGCTGCTATCCAAAAGTAGAACATTCTTATAAAAGCCTTTGTAACCTGAAATTGTGTAAAGTGAAAAAGCAATCACCATTAATTTATATGGAAAAATTTTTGAGCATTCCCAGACCCCAAAAATAACTTCTCTTGGGCTTTTCTGACACCTTAGGACACATCTTACTAAAGGATGCACAAAGTAAATCAAGATAAAGGACAGATGCTCACCAACACAGTTCAAAGCTTTGGTGGCTTGATGCTGAGGTACTGAATGTAGCTCCTGGGCAAGGAGTTTGGCAGGGCCACTCACCACCCAGGGTGCATGTTGCAAATGCTGAATGCTATTTTTTGCCTTTTGCCTTTTTTCATAAAAGCGAAAATCCTCTTCAGATTTCTTTCAGTTAGCAAAAACAGGTCTTTCATAAATATGAAGTGACCTAAAGCAGATTTTCAAAAAGCAGGGATACCTTGAGGTTTTTGTTTCAGTACTTTAATCAAACATGTTTCAAGCCTGAAAGATCTCATTTTGTCTGTAATTTCTATGAAAATCCAATTTATAAAAGTGAGATATTAATTATACAACATATTTTAATCTGTGGCAGTTGGGATACAGCTAATATAGTCGATCTTCTGACTTTTAACATTAACCCAATATAGGTAATCTCAATGTAGTGCACTCTATTATGTTGTCTCAGAATGAGCTCATTCTTTAAAACATATCATTTCTGTAACTATTTGTCTAATATTTGTGCTCCCATGCCATGTTGGAATTTAGAAGAAATGGTTGGAATTTAAAAGAAATGGTATAGCCAATTTTTGTCGGCGTACTTATTTATTATACTCCCTCAAATAAATAATCTATATAGTCCACTTTCATGGCAGAAAGAAAACTGAGGGGCAACTGGGTGGCTCAGTCAGTTAAGTATCTGCCTTTGGCTCAGATCATGACCCCAGGATCCTGGGATGGAGCCCTGGGTCGCTGAGTTCAGCTCCTGGCTCAGCGGGGAGTCTGCCTCTCCCCCTGCTCGTGTGCACACACACTCTCTCTCCCTCCCTTTCTCTTTCTCTCTGTCTCTCTCTCAAATAAATAAAACCTTAGAAAAAAAACTGAATCAGAAAACGAGATGTGGATTCTACGTATGGCTCAGAAGCCAAAATAAGTGTCACTTTAGAGGAGTGGTTTAATCCCTTGGAGCATAAATATCCTTATTTGTCCAATGATAGAAAGGACTAGCCTAAATTTTGATAAACATAAATATCAAAACATTATTTAAATATTTTTAAATCAATCAAAATGAGATCATAGAAATCAAAGGATTTATTACTGTAGTAGGAAGAGGTACTTTGGTATATTAGCACAATATGTTGTATGCTTTTGATAATTCCCTTCTGCCCCATAGCCCTTTCCCCAGCCAATCTATCATTGTGTGTAGGATGAAATGCTGCCTTAGGAAAGCAGAAAAAAATGATTCTGAGTATAAAATGCATGTGCTTTCATGTTGTTACATCCTGCAATTTGGGGTTTTAATCCCTGAGGGAAGCTGAGCATAAATTATATTTCATAAAATACTATGAATTTGCAAGAATGCCTGGTGAAGTAAGAACTGGGTTTTTGCCTTTCTCTGCCATCATGCTGGATATTTTCCTCTTGCCTCTCCAGATGTATTTTTCACCTTCTCCATGTGCTCTGTGTCCTAGAAGTCTGCACAGTATTGATGGTATCAGTTACCTCCCTGCCCTCTGGCAGAATATCAGAGTTGAAAAAGGGAGTACAGTCAGGGGACGTATTCCCCACTTCCCTAGAGCTCTCTTGCCATTGATTATCATTGGTTGTCTGTGTCCCTTCTCTCAAGGCCACAGCTCCTGGACTTTCTATTAGTTACCCTTTACACGCAGTTACTTTTTCCTGTTTCCAAAAACTGTTACCTTCTTGGTTTCTCTGAGCAAGGGCTGTCAATATTTTATCATTGTTTCTAGTTCTGGAGAATAGCAACATCCTGTATTAGCTGAACCAACCATCATTTGAAAATAGTCTCTTCATTAAACTCTCCTTAATTGCTCCATTTGAATGTGCTATCTTTTCCTGCCAGAACACTGACACAGTCCCAAATGATTTAAATATTTATAGATTATTGCTGGAAGGTAAAAGGGAAGAAATAATCTAGGTATGAGTGTACGTTGGATTTTACCCAAATAAATCCAACCTCTGCCTTTGTGCTGGTTTAATTTCAGCACCCTGAAATTGGCCTACACTGTTTGCTAATTTACCTGCAGGACACTGAACCCTGATCAAGGCAAGAAGCATACTGATTAATAGCGTTGCTTGGTAGCCATAGGTTTGTGGAGTTTGGAGATGGTTTGTATTGGATAGTCAGCATTTTTTATTGATAAGAGTGAGATTGATGGTTTGCACCTGGCTTCCATGAGATCTCTGGAGCCATTTACCATTGGGGCTGACTAGGTAGAATATGCCTACATGACTGTCAGAAGCCTCAGCTGAGTTCCTATTTTGGGCTCTGGTTCTGAGGTATTTTGTGTACGTATAAATAATGGTCCTGATCCGTGAGGGAAGGTGTCTGGGACAGCCCTACTGAAAGCGGACAATTGTAGCTCACACCTGGCTTCTTTGGACACCTTCCTATGAGGCAGGTGTATATATCTGTGGTGTATATATCCTTACTTTAATGCTCTTGTTGTACTGTATCCTTCCCCTGCAGGGACTGTACTGTGTAAGTATTTTTATTTGGGGTGTATGAGTGTTTTTTAGCAATCAAACCCTTCTAACCAACACTGTTAATGTAGCCTCACTTTCTATATGTACCCTAAGGAGTTGGCAAGCTTCATTGCATTTATTGGCATCTGGTAGGGTTCACAGTGGTAGATCAGAGACAGGAGCAAGAGCTCTTTAGTCACAGGGGCCTGAGAAAGCTTCATTAGGATTTATGTGCCCAAGTACATAAACTTCTGTGAGTACATCTCTGTTTCAGGTTTGCCCAAGAAAGGTGTAGACATGGTGTTGACAACCAAGTCTAGAGAAGTCTTGTGATTAGGAGAAGAAGGCCCAGCAACACTGCAAGGCCTGTGAGACTCGATAAGGATAGAGATGACTCATCCAAGGCCAGTGGGGCGACATGACTGCCACCAAGCAAACCATAAGCTCACCCTCCCACCCTGTGGGTTACTGCCCAAGCTGCAGATCATGGGACCTAATGGAGGTGAAGGAGACCTATCTGGAGTGGGAAAAAACATATAATGGATTAAGATTTTCATTATTGGAGATGTATGTTTTTCTATCATATAATGTAGTAAAGCTACTTTTATAAATTAAGTTCATTAATAGAAAAGTTAAGTTACATTTTTAATACCTGAGGCTCTAGCCTGAGATTGATATCTGTTTAAAATATTGACTTTTTTTTCCTTCCAGGCCACACAGAACATTCATAAATTAATAACCTCCAGAGAATCTTACGCAATAAACCACATTTAACAAATATTTATTGAATATGTGGTAGGAAATGAATAATATTATGAACAAAATAAAGAGTCTTGTTGAAAATAGCCTGACAACCAAATAATCACAAATACATGTAAAATTTATTAGTTAATAAATTATAACTAATAAATTATGAATACAAAAATGTGGTCCTAGGTATCTATTTAAAATATGGTCAGGCCTTATATTGGAGGGGTGGGCCAAAGAAGGTGTCTCTGTTGAAAACTAATTTGCATAAAATGTGAAAGATCAAAAGAGATAAATAACGAAATTTGAGTGTATTAAGATAGGAAGGAGATCTGAGGGGAAAAAAGCAGGAAAAATATTCAGTGAGTTAAAATAAGGGTATTGCCAAATATCTCTAAAAAGAAATCCCCCTCCTATCTCACATGCCCCTGAAGTTCTCTGCCCTGAAGAGGATGTGTGTGCCTGTATGTGTGTTTGTAAATGTGTTTCAAAAGCAACTGCAATAACAATTGAATTTATTAACAAGAGTGAAAGGGAACTTTTTTTTAAGACTTTGACTTTAGCCAAAGATCATAAACTCAAGTTCTTCTATGGTCAAATAAAATAACTTAAATCATACTCGAAATGATGGACTGGAGAGCTCATGCTCATCCTGAGTGGGTAGTTACTAATATTAATAATAGTATTTTTGAGTATTCATTCCAGGCTAAGGATGATACCAAGTATTATGTGCTAGTAACAGTGATAAAAATTACAATGGCACCAGAAGGCAGATAATATTATTGTTCCTTCTTTACTTTCCAGAAGCTGAATCTGATAAAGTTATTCATTCAGTTTTTAGCAGTATTGATCTTCCATAGTGAAATATATGATATCTACACATATGTTTATATTTTGTGTGCTATGAAAGCTCTGAGATACTTACTTTTACTAAATAAGGTGAGGAGTGACTCTGTGTGGTATCCATGTTGTTTCTTCCCAGTGTGCAAATGCTGCTTTTCCCTTTTGTACGAGAAACCTGACTCATTCATGTATGCTTTCCTCATGATCTCAGCCCATGCACCTCAGGGGAAACTGATTGATGGTTCTACTCTAATCCTGGTAAACCCATTTTCCCTTGCCAGTAACTGACTTACAAAAGAGCAGGCCTAAGCAAATTTGGTCAATTAACCTGAGAACAATTTGGTAGAGGGTTCCTGGAAAAAAACTTCCTTACTATTAAAATACAGCCTGAGGAAGACAGGCTTCCTTGCTCACATCTATGAGTCAGGAAGTATAGCCCAAGTGGCTGCCACAACTATAAGGGATTCAGTCTCAGGATGAGGCAAACATGTTGGGGGCAGAGCAAAATCAGGAAATAACTTGGTCATTTGAGCAAAACTTATTGTCCTTGAATCAATTATCTATCTGCATTCTTTTTAAGACTCTGTTTCTGTGAATTGGTGAGCGTCTGTGTATATGTTTTAAGCAAATTTTAATTTATTTAATTTGTTTAATTAACATATTAATAACATATGCAAACTTAAATGATAAAGAAGCAGTGTTTAGGAGAGAGTCTTTAAGCACACAGAAAAGGAATGGGGATTTTAGGAAGATGGAAAGGATGGAATAGAAAGAAAAATATGACAAGGGGTCCAGAACCAAAGAAATTTCAGTATTAGTGAAGCAGAAGTTAAAGTAAGGGTTGAGATAGTTTAAAATTTTGAAAAGAAGTTCTGTTCCAACTGATTGCTCTGTTAGGGAATCCTAAGGAAAATGATTATATTTACAATTATAAATATACATATGCTTAAATAACCGTAGATTTTCTAACATGAAGTTTGATGAGATGAGTAAGAAACACAGTGAAATTGAAAGAGTAATAGCAGTTACGAAAATAAAAAAGGGAAATATGCATAAATGCCTATAAACAAACACAGCACTAAATATTTAATGAGGATGCATATATATCCAGGGATAGAATTCAAATATACTAGAGTATGTGTTTGGTGAGAGACAAAAATGGTACTAGAGGTCAGGGATAATGTGGAAAAAATAAAATGATTTAGGTTTCCATGAATTAATACTGATGGATTATAATAAATTGAGGAACATGGCTAACTCAAGTCCCTGTATCTAAAGTCTAAAACCAAACCAAACCAAACCTGTGCTTATGTACATATATAAATAACCAAAGGAGAATTAAACATAATATTAAGAAAAATTTATAGCTTCTCAGTCCTTGTCAAATAGTCAAAATAGACATAGATATAGGTATAGGTTAGTATACCAAACAAAAAAATATATAATTAATAAACCTGACTTAATTTTTTTTTGTTGTTTTTCCCCAAAAATTCATTAGTAGTTGTAGACAAAATACTTCCACTAGAAAAAAAAAAATGAATTCAAAACCCTTTGAATAACAGAATTGACATTAGATGAGAAAGTTCCAGATACTCTGGAAAACTGGTCACTACAGGACGAAATCAAAGGCACTATGCTAATTCTCCATACCTCTTGCACCAGAAATGCAAAAGGAGTTGGATTACAATATTTTTCTGATGAGATCAGGGTAGGGATAATAGCCTAAGCAGATCTTGACATTGAAATATTTCCAGTATTTATCTCCACTAATTATTCTTTTATTTATTTCATATTTCATAGATAAAACAAAAAAGGATGTATAAGCCAATTTCAAAGACTTAGAAAAGTATAGAATAATCGAAGTTCTACAATTCCATAGTAGATAATTCCATAATTGATATGTTCATCTTCTGAAATTTCTTAGTGATGTTTTCAAATCTATTAGGTTTCCTTGATTTTTTTCCATTGCATTAGTCTTATTTATACTTCTTTTCTTCCCAGCTTTATTGAGGTATAATTCACAAATAAAAATCATATATTTTTGATATATATAGATTGTGAAGTGATTGCTGCAATTAAGCTAATTAACATATCTACCACCTCACATAGTTACCAATCTTTTTGTATGTTTGTAGTGAGAACACTTGAGATCTACACTCTTAGCAAATTTCAGGTTTAGAGTTATTAACTATAGTCACTGTTCTATACATTACATCTTCAGAACTTATTCATCTTATAACTGAAAAATTTGTACCCTCTGACCAACAACTCCTGTTTTCTCCCACCCTACAGTCCCAGTAACCACCATTCTACTCTGACGATGAGTTGAACTATTTTTTATAAGTGAAATCATGTGGCATTTGTCTTTCTGTGTCTAGCTTATTTAACATGAGCATAATGTCTTCCAGTTTCATCCATGTTGTTAAGGCTAAATGATACTCCATTGTGTGTGTATATACATGCACACATTTATACACATACATATACATATCCCATTTTCTCTATCCATTCATCTGTTGAAAGACACTTGGGTTGTTTCTGTATCTTGGCTACTGTAAATAGTGCATGCAATGTGCTTGCGATGTGCAAGCAGTATCACTTTGGGATAGTGACTATGTTTCCTAAGTGGGATTGTTGAATCATTCAGTAGATTTATTTTTACTTTTGAGGACCCTCATATGGCTACATCAATTTACATTGCCTGCAGCAGTGTGAAAGTGTCCCTTTTCCCACCTCTTAACAAATACTTACCCTTCAACTTTTTGATAATCATTGTCTGCCAAGTGGAAGTGATAGCTCATTGCAGTTTTAATTTGCATCTCCCTGATAAATGGCCATATATTGAGCATCTTTTCATATACCTGTTGGCCCTTTGTATATTTTTGGAAAATTTAGGTTCTTGTCCATTTTTTTTTACTGGATTGTTTTTCTTGTTGAGTTGTATAAGTTCCTTATATATTTTGGATACTAACCCCATAGCCAGGTTTGCAAATATTTTCTCGCATCCCATAGGTTGCTTTTTCATTTTGTTGAATGTTTCCTTTGCTGTGCAGAAACTTTTTAGTTTGTTGTAGTCCCACTTACCTATTTTTGCTTTTGTTGCATGTACTTTTGGTGTCAAATCCAAAAAATTACCAAGACCAATGTCAAGGAGCTTGTCCTCTATATTTTCTTCTAGAAGTTTTATGGTTTTGGGTCTTATATTTAAGTCTTTAATCAATTTTGAGTTGATTTTTGTGTATGATATAAGATAAGGGAGCAATATCATTCTTTTGTGTGTGGATATCCAGTTTTCCCAACATCATTTTTGAAGAGATACTATTCTTTCCCCATTGGGTATTCTTGGTATCTTTCTTGAAGTTTAGTTGACTATATGTAGATGGTTATTTTTCTGAGCTCTCTATTCTGTTCCATTGATTTTTGTGTCTGTTTTTTGCCAAAACCATACTATTTTTTTTTGTCTTTAAAGAGACTTGATTAAGAGATGACAGAGCACAGATATTGTTGACAGTTACTTTTAAACTCTGATTATCCACATCTTTAACATTTTCAATTTCAGATCAAGGTTAAAACTGATAAATTATAAATTTCATTTTTTAAAAAGATTTTTTATTTATTTATTTGAGAGAGAGAGAATGAGAGACAGAGAGCACGAGAGGGAAGAGAGTCAGAGGGAGAAGCAGACCCCTCGCCGAGCAGAGAGCCCGATGCGGGACTCGATCCCGGGACTCCAGGATCATGACCTGAGCCGAAGGCAGTCGTCTAACCAACTGAGCCACCCAGGCGCCCCTATAAATTTCATTTTTGATAATTTGAGTTATTCAAGTTACAAAAATAGAATGCAGTTGAATTCAAATCTTTTTTTCCCTAAAATTATTACTGTAGCCCATTTAATAATAATAACATCTGTGAAAATATACCTTCTTTCTAAAGGTAGTCTAATTCATTTCCTGAAATGCCATTATCATTCTTTAGCTTCTTTTCTTATTTAAATTCAATTTAATTAATATATACTGTATTATTAGTTTCAGAGGTAGAATTCAGTGATTCATCAGTTGCTCAACTTATGGTACCCTCTTTAATGCCCATCACCCAGTTACCCCATCCCCCCACCCACCTCCCCTCTAGCAACCCTCAGTTTGTTCCCTATAGTTAAGAGTCTCTTATGGTTTCTTCCCTCTCTGTTTTTGTCTTATTTTATTTTTCCTTCCCTTCCCCTAGGTTCATCTGTTTTGTTTCTTAAATTCCACATATGAGTGAAATCATATGGTATTCGTCTTTCTCTGACTGACTTATTTCACTTGGCAAGATACCCTCTAGTTCCATCCACACTGTTGCAAATGGCAAGATTTCGTTCTTTTTGATGACTGAGTAATATTCCATTATATATATATATCACCTCTTCTTTATCCATTCATCTGTCGATGGACATCTGGGCTCTTTCCAGATTTTGGCTATTGTGGACCTTGGTGCTATAAACATTGGGGTGCATGTGCTCCTTCAAATAGCTATGTTTGTATCCTTTAGATAAATACCTAGTAACCATACTATTTGATTACTAAAGATTTCTCATGTAGTTTGTAATCAGAAAGCATGATACCTCCAGCTTTATTTTACTTTGGCTATTCAGGGATCTTTTGTGCTTCCATATGATTTTTAGGATTTTTTTCTACTCCTGTGAAAAATGCCATTAGGATTTTGATAGGGACTGAATTCAATTTATAGATCACTTTGTATAGTATGGGGTAATTTCAAATAACTTGTGTTTGAAGTTGTAGATTCTTTCTTCTGCTTGATCAAATATGCTGTTGATACTCTACATTTTTTATTTTATTCATTGTATTTTTGAGCTCCAGTTTTTTTTTTGTCTGGTTCTTTGTTATTATACTAATTATGCTTCTTTTAATAATTATAAATGACTTATATATCTCCCTCTTTAAAATACAGTTCTCTCCAACTTTTTCACCAGACATTTATCCAAATGAGTTATGGATATTTATTTACATTAATATATACCCAGTTGAAAATGCTATTTTTGAAATAATTTTTGATAAGATCTCATAAAATAGATGTATTTGGTTCAGAGTTATGCATGTGTGGATTTTATTCCACACTGTAGGAAGTGTGACAACTCTTATGTTTTCAAATTAAAGGATATTCTCAGAATTAACAAGAAATTATGAAACATAATTGAAATGTACATCAATCTTACAGTTTTTCAAAAGATAAAACTATGCCAGACAAAGCATTTGGTCCTAGTAATCTAATGAAGGGAAAAATAGAATTGTATTCAGAAAAGGTTACATTTGGGGTGGAAAAACAAACATGTAAAATAAATAAGTACAATGTAGTTCTCTACATGATACATTAAAAGCAGGCACAAAATGTTGAGAGCTCATATAGGAGGTAGCAGTTAATAAATATGTTCACATTTTTAAAGATTCTTTCACAGGTTTAATTTCTTGCCAAGTTTAGTTCTTCCTTACAATGTGGGGAGTCTCAGTCAACAAATTAAATTATCTAGTGTCAAAACAGTTTCATTCATAGCAACATTCAATGAGCCATAAAATTAATTTTGAAATATATAATTGGGTGACTATTTTATTATAAACATAACCTAAAGTATGCATAAAGGTAGGTTATATATTATAGAAAATAAAATTTTAGTCAATTACAATATGTAGTCATCAACTTACTATTTTCAGAAGAGGAAAGGAGTAAGGATGAGGTTATGGTGGTTGGGGTATTATCATTGTCTCTTAGAACTAACACAAATCCTAAACATATGCCACTTCTGGAAAGCAAAACTATATGATCTAAGTTTGTAGTTTTCAGTCTAGTATTTCTCAACTTCAGTGCCTTATCTTAGACTCTTTTCTTTCCACTCATTTGTCCCTACATTTGTGTGTTGGAGTTGTACTAATCTGTCATGTCCTTCCTCTCTTACAAGACCTGCTAGAAGATACAACTTAAAATTACTCCTTTATAGAATTTATGAAACCCAAATATGCATTAATACTAATCATTAAAGTCTGTAATGTGGTTAATTTTTCAGGAATCTTTTCACATTCATCTTTGTAGTACATATTTACCAATGTGAATCATAAATGCTCACTATAAATGGCTGTGGCTGGTTTCAACAATTCATTTTGCCCATGGTAAGAGATGATGAGTAATTGTGATTAGGTTTCAGATAGTTTGAAAAAAAATTTAAATAAAAATCAAATGTTATAAGCCTTAGGTAGCATAACAATATAAAAAATAACATGCTTTGGAAACCACACACTTGCATTACAATCCTAGCTGAGTAACTTGGTTAGTTCTACCATACAGATCAAGCTAGTGCCTTGAACTACTTGTCCTTCTTATGTGTATAGTTAGCATAATATTACATAACATTCACAGTAGGTCTGAGAATTATAAATCATAAATGTGGGGATGCCTGGGTGGCTCAGTTGGTTAAACGTCTGCCTTCGGCTCAGGTCATGATCCCAGGGTCCTGGGATCGAGTCCTGCATCAGGCTCCCTGCTCCGCAGGGAGCCTGCTTCTCCCTCTGCCTCTGCCTCTCTCTCTATATATATAAATAAATAAAATCTTTTAAAAAAATCATAAATGTGAACACATAGAATAGCATCTCTTGGGGAGCCTGGGTGGCTCAGTCATTAAGCGTCTGCCTTTGGCTCAGGTCATGATCCCAGGGTCCTGGGATCGAGCCCCACATCAGGCTCCCTGCTCCTCGGGAAGCCTGCTTCTCCCATTCCTCCTGCTTGTGTTCCCTCTCTTGCTGTGTCTCTCTCTGTCAAATAAATAAATAAAATCTTTAAAAAAAAAAAAAGAATAGCATCTCTTATGGAGCAGATGCTCAAAAATTGGTAGCTAGTACCAGGAGAAGTAGTAACAGTCAATAGTTCAGTAATCTAAAGACTGGTTAGAATAAAGCACCAATAAACCTATCTTATTGGAATTAAGATAATGACTAATTTTTTTAGGACATATATACATAATATTTGTGATTGTGCACATATGAATCTAAATTGTCTCAAAACCTTATGAGAATATTAATCAAATATTAGATCTTTCCAGCACAGCAAAACTACAAATAATAGACCAGTTTAGCTCCACCAGATGTTTTGTGGTTAGCCATGGGATAATGAAAACTTTAAAATGTGTAATAATAGCTGATATGAAAATGTATGCTATTAATTTACAAAATTAACTTGTTTCTCTTAATTAGAGCTAAAATACTGAATTGTTCTGGAAGCATACAGATGTTTCTTTATATAACTTAAAATGCAATTGTATAAATATCCCAAATATGAGAGACATGAGTATATGTATACACTTCTTTGAGTTCAAAGTTATTTGTCAAAAAATGTTGTACATCTTTTTGGGAAGTGTAGGGGGTGGGAGGAGAGATAAGAGAATGAGCATGTAACAGATTGAAGTGAACTGTATTTTAAATGATGAAGTAAAGTAAAATTTTAAAGAATTGCAGAAGTGATTTTTTTTTAAATGATGAAATGAAGCAAAATAAAATTTTAAAGAATTGCAGAGAATGCATCAAAAAGGTATCACTAGGAAATTAAAATTGCATTTTAAAAAACTCTGATTTTCAGAAATCATTTTTAAAATAATCATTTTCTAAGAATTCCTTTTGTGCTGTCAGAATGGAGTTAGCATTCACACTCTTACATTCAATTCCTCAGCAGCACAAATCCTTTCAAATGCAAGGGGATCCTAAAAATAGCCACTGGCCAGTAAGGATTAATCAGACTCCCCTCATGTTATCAGTTATTTATATACCATTTTCCCAACTGAGCATCCCTACTGCCATAATGGCCTGAATGCATGCAGTGCTCAGCTGCCGAGGCAAAGCTTACAAGCTGATTTTATTGCTTTAGACACATTGAACAACAGAAGAACCCATCAGCACAGGAACATTAAGATGCCAGAAGTGTGTTCCAATCATTTGCAATAGGAAATCACTCTACAAAATGAATATATATCAAACCTTGTGTATTTCCTCCCCAAAGCCTGTAACACCCAATAAACTATAACAGCAATAATGTTTATTTTCTTAACTGAATTGCAAGTGATATCTTTATTTGATATTTAAGTTAAATGATCACCACCCCCATTAATGGTTATATAGTTAACCTCTTTGCTTTCTTGGTACTACTGGAATTTGGGGGCATATTGAATTATCTTCCACTGACTGAAAATAATAACTCATATCCAATATTTCATATCCATGATACAGAATAGTACTTTTATTTTGGGGATTGGGTCCCAGACCTTGCATAGAATATTCCTATTCTTACACCATAGTAAATGAGTTTGTGTTCCCTTTGAGTCATTGAGTTAGACAGTTATTTATATCTTATTCATCTGTCATTGAAAATAAAAGGGCTTTTACACATGTATACATGCATATAACTTAATATATCCATTCCAGAAGCCAAAGAAAAGAAGGAATCATTGTCTCTAATTTGCAGATTTGAAACTAAAGCTTTTTTCCTTAGAAATTTCACATATGTCAATTTATAGTCAGTATGGTTGATGATTTCATATTGTGATATTCTTATCTTATGCAAAATAAACATATGCTCAAAGCCATACTATACTAGTAGGTTGACAGAATTAGAAATTGTCACAAAAAGTATCTCTGTAAGCATTTATTTTGAGATCACAATTTATTTTCTTGCAATATAAAATCTCAGATTGGTAAAAACCTCTAAAAGTCTTATTCATTGTCATAGTTTCATTATAGAAAATAAAATATAATAAAATTTTAGTTATTTTAAATCAAATAAAACACCCATTTTGTTTAATTTTATGTTGATGACCTCAGCAAGAATCAAAAGCTTTTAAGTAGTATATGAAATAATTGCAAAATGAATAAATCTAAAAGTAAATTTTTAAAATGTCATCATTATTCCATTTCTGTATTCTGTTGTGAGAGTAACACACCTATATATTTAATTCATGAAATTTATCATTGTTCATAGATACATTTTTTTTAAGTAGGCTCCAGCCTGGAGCCCAATGCAGGCTTTGAATTCACGACCCTAAGGTCAAGACCTGAGCTGAAATCAAGAGTTGGGCACTTAAGTAACTGATTGAGCCACGCAGAAGCCCCTGTTCATAGAGATTTTTAAAGATAATACTATTGAAGTTGTCTATGAGCCTACCACCATAACTTGATCAATTTACTGATACAAATGTGAATAGAATCTTATTTCTATCTTAATTATTTAACACTAAATTGCAACACAAATTGCAAAAAATAACTGATAGACTATACATTCTACCCTATATTTATTTCTGTGTAACTGCTCACTTTCCTAATAATGAGTACAACTCAAACAAATACATTAAGCATAAATCTGAATGGTTGTGAATGATAGAGCCACACTTAAATTATGAAATACTCTGTGGCATGAACTGAGTTGTCAGGCATCTAGCAGAATTCATGGTTTATAGCATGTGCTTAATAATATGCATTTGGTGAATTAGTTATAAAGCAACATTTAGAAATATTAGAGAAACTATTAGATGAATACATTTGAGAATCCTATGGCCTTGTTGAACCAATTAGAATTTTTGATAGTTAAATAAACATTTAAACATTAAAATGTGTATTACCTTTTCTTGGACCTCCAATAGAATTAAACAGATTCAAAAATAATTCAAAATTGGGGTGCCTGGGTGGCTCAGTAATTAAGTGTCTGCCTTCAGCTCAGGTCATGATCCCAGGGTCCTGAGATCGAGCCCTGCATCAGGCTCCCTGCTTAGCAGGAAGCCTGCTTCTCCCTCTCCCACTTCCCCTGCTTGTGTTCCCTCTCTTGCTGTGTCTCTCTCTGTCAAATAAATAAATTAAAAATCTTAAAAAAATAATTCAAAATAATTTAGAGTAATGTAATATTTGGAAGTATTCTCTTAGGTATTAAAATTGTACTTGATGCAAAGGTGGAAGTAATGGTATGACTTCACTAATGACTAAGGCATGTCAGGCAAGGTGAATTATGGGTGCAGGATATAGAAATAAGTAGAATTAAATGGCCAAAGAATAAAATTGATTGTGATTGTTAATGTGCTATGGATTTTAACATTCAGTTCAGGAGACGGTGTGACCATACATGGATGATAAACATATTCTCTCTCTATGATCTTATGTCATGTTGACCAGGACACTTGGGCATTTCCCTTTTAAAGATCTTGGGTGATCCAGAAGAAGGACCTTGAGTGATCTATAATTATAGAAAATATCAGCTGTCAACTGGATAAGTAGTAGAGTAGCTATAATTAAAAAGGAGTGGATGGGGGCACCTGGGTGGCTCAGTCAGTTAAGCGACTGCCTTCAGCTCAGGTCATGATCCCAGGGTACTGGGATCTAGTCCCGTGTTGAGCTCCCTGCTCGGCAGGGGAGTCTGCTTCTCCCACTCCCCTTGCTCATGCTCTCTCTCACTCTCTCTCTCTTTCAAATAAATGAATAAAATCTTTAATAAAAAAAGGAGTTGATGATTTTCTCTAGAGAAGTTAATTATTGTATGAAAAACCATTAATGGTGAAAATTGGTGAAATGACTATATTATTCCCATATGGATACATTAATGTGTGTTATTTTAAACATTAATGTATGCTACTTTCCAAAATATCAGAAAAAAAAAAGGCAAAGGGAAAATCATATGGGACAAATAAAAAGCACATATCAAAAAAGCAGACCTATACTGAAACATAAATAGCATATACATAATAACATTAAATATAAATTATCCAAACACCTTAATAAATGCAGAGATTGTCAGATTGGGGCAAAAATCAAGCTGCAACTCTATGCTAACTACTAGAAACCTATTTTAAATATTTCTACACAAATAGATTAAAAGTAAAAGGATACAAAACGATATACATGCTTACACTAACAGAAAGAAAAAAGTTGAAGTGATTATATTAGTATTAAATGAAATAGATTTCAGAGAAAATAACAAAAGCCATAAAGAAAGTTATTTCATAATAATAAAGTGTTCAATTTATCAAAATAATGTTGCTGAAGGAGGGGAAGATGGTGGTGGAGTAGGAGGATCCTAGGCTCACCTCATCCCATAAATACAACTAGATAACTATCAAATCATCCTAAATACTCTAGAAATTGACCTGAAGACTGGCAAAACAAACTCCACAGCTAAAGGTAGAGAAGAGGCCACATCAAAGAACATAGGGAGTGTGGAAACATGGCTTGGGAGAGAAACAGATCATGGCCACTGTGGTGGGGAGGGAGCCTCAGACACAAAGGATAAGAGACAGATGAGCAAACAGGGGATTGCACAGGAAAGACAATTCCCCATAGCAATTACTTGGAAAGCAAAAGGGTCCAAATTTTGTGAGTTCTTGAAACCAGCAGGGCTTAAGCCTGGAGTTCTAAAGGTTAGCAGGCTTGGCTCAGGGAGAGCCCAGAGGGTATAGGGGCTATTCTTGGAGAGAAGGCAGAGAAAACAGCCTATAGACATGCAGTGTTGAAACAGCAATCTGAAGAGTGACTGGACAAACAGTGGGGAGGTTATTTCCTCATCTCAGAGTGTCCCAGAAAGACAGCATTCACAGAGAGACCCCTTCAGGAATAAGGGAAGTGGCAGGTGCCATTTTCCTCCCCTGCCCTTCAGCATAAACACAGAGCCACGTGTGGGAACCAACACAGCACCAACACTTGTTACCTAACTTGCATACACCAAGCCCCCACATGCTTGGGTGGAACCGCTCTTTCCAGTCACTCTTGCATCAGTCTCAGAATGATAGGCCCCTTCCCCACAGAAGAACAGCCCAAGCCCCTGCCCACATGTATCTCATGACCTGGGAGTTTTGCAGAACCTTGGTTTTGGTGGCAGTGGTGACAGTTCTCATTTCATAAGCAGACCAGAGCACACATAGTTAAAACTCAGCACATTCCGGCCAGGGACCAAACACCACCACAACAGGCAAAGAGCCTCTGCAGATGACTAGTCTGCAAGATAAAGAGGCCAGGACACACCAGCAGAGCACATGCAGCACACATTAGAGACACTCTCTGAAGCACCAGGTCCCGAGGAACAGGGGACAATACACTGCAGGGCACTACAGGACATCTTCATAAGGCCATTACCCTCAAGAAGAGAGAAGTGCCTGACTTTCCTAACACCCAGGAACAGGCACAAAAACTTAGACAAAATGAAAAGACAAAGGAATTTGTCCAAAATGAAAGAACAAGATAAGGCCATGGCCAAAGATCTTGAGAAACAGATATAAGTAACATGCCTGATAGAGAATTTAGAGTAGTAATCATAAAGATATTCACTAGGCTTGAAGAAAGAGGGGAAGACATGAGTGAGACCATTAACACAGAGATAAGGAATAACATAGCAGAGATAAAGGGCTCAATAAACAAAAAGAGGAATGTATTTGATAGAATGAACAGCAGGATGGAAGAAGCAGAGGAACAAATTACTGAACTATAAGACAGTAATGGAAGGTAGTCAAGCTGAACAAAAGAGAGAATAAAGAATTATGCACAATGAGAATAGACTTTGGGAACTCAGTAATAACATTTGCATTATAGGAGTCCCAGAAGAAGAAGAGAGAAAAATGGGAGCAGAAAATTTACTTGAAGAGGTAATAGCTGAAAACTTCCCTAATCTGGGGAAGGAAGCAGATATCCAGATCCAGGAGGCATAGAGAACCTCCAGCAAAATCAACAAAAGCAGATTCACACGAAGATATATTATAATTAAAATATAGTGATAAAGAAAAAATTTTAAAGCAGCAAGAAAAAAGAAGACAGTAACATATAAGGGAAACCCCATAAGGCAAAGGGGAGTTTTCAGCAGAAACTTTCCAAGCAAAGTTTACATTTTCAGAAACAACCACAAAATAGGTAATAAAATGGCAATAAATACATATCTATCGTGTATCAGACAAAATAGACTTTAAAACAAAGACTGTAATGAGAAACAAAAAAAAGGATACTATATAATAATAAAAGGGACAATCCAACAAGAAGATATAACAATTGTAAATATGAACCAAATATGGGAGTACCTAAATACATGAAACAGTTAATAACAAGCATAAAGGAACTAATTAATAATAATAATATAATAGTAGGGGACTTTAACATGCCACTTGTATCAATAGACAGTTTAAATAGAAAATCAGCTAGGAAACAATGGCTTTGAGTGACACATTAGAATAGATAGATTTAACAGATATATTCAGAACATCCAAATGCACATTCTATCTTATGATTCAATAATCGCACTACTGATTATTTACCCAAAGAATACAAGAACATGAATTCAAAAGGATACATGCATCCTTTGTTTATAACAGCATTATTTACATTAGTCAAGATATGGAAGCAGCCCAAGTGTCCATTATTGATGAATGGATAAAGAAGGAGTGGTGTACACATACAGTGGAATATTATTAAGCCATAAAAAAGAATGAACTCTTACCATTTTCAAGGACATGGATGGAGCTAGAGACTATAATGCTAAGCGAAATAAGTCAGTCAAAGAAAGACAAATAACATGATTTCACTCATGTGGAATTTAAGAAAAAAAAACAACCAAGCAAAGGGAAAAATAGAGAGAGAAACATACTAAGAAGCAGAATAGGGAATTGATGGTTACCAGAAGGGAGATGAGTTGGGGGGATGGGTGAAATAGGTGATTGGGGATTAAGGAGTGCACTTGTCATGATGAGTAATAGGTGATGTATGGAATTGTCAAATCACTATATTGTACAACTGAAACTAATATAACTCTGTATGTTAACTAACTGGAATTAAAAACTTAAAAAAAAATAATGTTACTGAATGTGTTCAATATATATTTGAAAACAGACAATAAAGAACTTCAATGCATTTGTATCAAATAAAAATTCAAATGGAAATTCAAGATGGATCATAGACATAGTCTATATCTACAAGTACAGAATTTCAACAATAAAATGAGAAAATGTCAGGGCACCTAGGTGGCTTAGTGGGTTAAGCGTCCAATTCTTGGTTTCTGCTCAGGTCATGATCTTGTAATGGTGAGACTGAGCCCCACATCAGGCTCCATGCACAGTGCAGAGTGTATTTCAGATTCTGTCTCCTTCCGCCTCACCCCCTACCCTACTTACACATGCTGTCTCTCTCTCTCTAAAATAAATGAATAAATTAAAAATATTTTTTTAAAAATGAGAAAATGTCTGTTATATTCAGTGACAAAGATTTCTTTTTTTTTTGTAAGATTTTATTTATTTGACATAGAGAGAGAGCACAAGCGGGGGGGAGCAGCAGGTAGAGGGAGAGGGAGAAGCAGACTCCCCACTGAGCAAGGAGATGACGTGGGGCTCAATCCCAGAACCCTGGGATCATGACCTGAGCCAAAGGCAGACGCTTAACTGACTGAGCCACCTAGGTTCCCCAGTGACCAAGATCTCTTAGTTATGGCAATGAAAGCATGCTCCAATTATAGATATATATATATAAATTGGATTTCAGCATTGAAAGACATTTTTTATTTTAAGTGATGTTAAGTCAATGGAAAGAAAAAGAATATCCACAGAATGATAGGACATATTTCCAAATCACAGATGTGATCAAGCACTTTGATTCATAATATACAAAATTCCTGAAAAAAATCAATACTAAGGAATGAAAAAGCTTTATAAAAAATGAGAAAAACATAAATAATATAATATTGGGATATCAAATGATCTTTGGATTTCAAAGAAGCACGTGCAAAAATACTCAACAAATAGTTGTTAGAAGAATGCAAAATAAAACCACAACAGTATATACCAACACACCTATTAGAATATATAAAATTAAAATGGATTGGTGATATCAAGTATTGGTTGAAATATGGAGAAACTGGAATACTCATACAATGGTGGTAGGAAACATAAAATTATAAACTTTGGAAAACACTTTGTCATTTCTTACATCAATTATTGTCCACACAAAACCAGCTCATGAATGCTTATAGCAGATTTATAGCTGCCTGAACTTGGAAGTAACCAAAATGTCCTTCAGTAGCTAAATATATAAATAAACTGTGGTATATTCATAAAATGGAATATTATTTAGCTCAGAAAGATATTAGCTATTAAATCATGAAAAGGAGGAAACATGGAGGAAACTTAAATGCATATATGCTTAATGAAATAAGCCAGTCTGAAAAGGCTGCATACTATGATTCTATCTATATGACATTCTGGAAAAGGAAAAACTATGGAAACAATAAAAAGATCAGTGGTTGCCAGTGGTTGGGGAAAAGGAGGGATGAATAGGTAGAGGACAGAGAATTTTTAGGGCAGTGAAAATACTCCATATGATGCTATAATGGTGGATACATGTTGTTATGCATTTGTCCAGACCCATAGAATGTACAACACAAAGAGAATCATAAACTATGGACTTTTGGTGATAATGAAGTGTTAGTGTAGGCTCATTGGGAATATGGGAAATCTCGATCTTCTGCTCAGTTCTGCTATGAATGTACAATTGCTTTAAAAATGACCCAAACCCTTTCCCTACTTTAGCATATTTTCCTCTATAAAATTCAATAAAGGATAACTGAAGGGGCGCCTGGGTGGCTCAGATGGTTGAGCATCTGCCTTAGGCTCAGGTCATGATCGAGCCCCATGTCGGGCTCCCAGCTCGGCAGGGAGTCTGCTTCTCCCTCTCCTTCTGCCTCTCCCTATGCTTGTGCTCTCTCTGTCTCTCTGTCTCTCTCTCTCAAAATGAATAACTCCAGCAACCCTCAGTTTGTTTCCTGAGATTAAGAATTCCTCATATCAGTGAGGTCATATGATACATGTCTTTCTCTGATTGACTTATTTCACTCAGCATAATACCCTCCAGTTCCATCCACGTCATTGCAAATGGCAAGATCTCATTCCTTTTGATGGCTGCATAATATTCCATTGTATATATATATACCACATCTTCTTTAGCCATTCATCTGTCAATGGACATCTTGGCTCTTTCCCCAGTTTGGCTTATTGTGGACATTGCTGCTATAAACATTGGGGTGCATGTGCCACTAGATATTTTTTAAAAGTCAATCACTCATCACTGTAGGACATGACCATTCCATTTCTAGGTATTTATCATAGAGAAATGAAAGCTTATATTTATGAGAAGACTTTCCATAAATGTTTATAGAAACCTCTTTTTCTGTTATAGCCTCAAAGTGGAAACAACACATAAGTTTGTGAATAGATAAACTGTGGCAACTATGACAAATGAATATTACTTAGCAATAAAAAAAAATGGACTGTTAAGATAACAGCATGGATCTCAAAAAAATTATGCTGAGTGAAAGAATCCAAATTAAAAGATTGCATATTATAGGATTCCATTTATATAAAATCTTATAACACAAACTAAAATACATTAATAGAAGGCAAACCACTGCTTACATGAAGCCAAATTTGGAAAAGGGCAGGTCTCAATAGGTGCAGAAAAAGCATTTGACAAAGTACAGCATCCTTTCTGGATCAAAACTCTTCAGAGTATAGGGATAGAGGGTACATACCTCATTATCATAAAAGCCACCTATGAAAAACCCACAGAGAATATCATTCTCAATGGGGAAAAACTGAGACCTTTCCCCCTAAGGTCAGGAACATGGCAGGGATGTCCACTATCACCACTGCTATTCAACATAGTATTAGAGGCCATAGCCACAGCAATCAGACAACAAAAAGAAATAAAAGGCATCCGAATTGGCAAAGAAGTCAAACTCTCACTCTTTGCAGATGGTATGGTACTTTATGTGGAAAACCCAAAAGACTCCACCCCAAAACTGCTAGAACTTATACAGGAATTCAATAAAGTGGCAGGATATAAAATCAATGCACAGAAATCAGTGGCATTCCTATACACCAACAATAAGACAGAAGAAAGAAACTAAGGAGTCAATCCCATTTACAATTGCACCCAAAACCGTAAGATACCTAGGAAAAAATCTAACCAAAGAGACAAAGAATCTGTACTCAGAAAACTATAAAATACTCATGAAAGAAATTGAGGAAGACACAAAGAAATGGAAAAACGTTCCAGGCTCATGGATTGGAAGAACAAATATGGTGAAGATGTCAATGCTACCTAGAACAATCTACACATTCAATGCAATCCCTATCAAAATTCCATCCACTTTTTTCAAAGAAATGGAACAAATAATCCTAAAATTTGTATGGAACCAGAAAAGATCCCAAATAGCCAGAGGAATGTTGAAAAAGAAAAGCAAAGCTGGTGGCATCACAATTCCGGACTTCAAGCTCTATTACAAAGCTGTCATCATCAAGACAGTATGGTACTGGCACAAAAACAGACACATAAATCAATGGAACAGAAGAGAGAGCCCAGAAATGGACCCTCAACTCTATGGTCAACTAATCTTCGACAAAGCAGGAAAGAATGTCCAATGGAAAAAAGACAGTCTCTTCAACAAATGGTGTTGGGAAAATTGGATAGCCACATGCAGAAGAATGAAACTGGACCATTTCCTTACACCACGCACAAAAACAGACGCAAAATGGTTGAAAGACCTAAATGTGAGACAGGAGTCCATCAAAATCCTAAAGGAGAACGTAGGCAGCAACCTCTTTGACCTCAGCCACAGCAACTTCTTCCTAGAAATATCGCCAAAGGCAAGGGAAGCAAGGGCAAAAATGAACTATTGGGACTTCATCAAGATAAAAAGCTTTTGCACAACAAAAGAAACAGTCAACAAAACCAAAAGACAACCAACAGAATGGGAGAAGATATTTGCAAATTACATATCAGATAAAGGGTTAGTATCCAGAATCTATAAAGAACTTATCAAACTCAACACCCAAAGAACAAATGATCCAATCAAGAAATGGGCAGAAGACATAAACAGACATTTTTCCAAAGAAGACATCCAAATGGCCAACAGACACATGAAAAAGTGCTCAACATCACTTGGCATCAGGGAAATCCAAATCAAAACCTCAATGAGATACCACCTCACACCAGTCAGAATGGCTAAAATTAACAAGTCAGGAAATGACAGATGTTGGCGGGGATGTGGACAAAGGGGAACCCTCCTACACTGTTGGTAGGACTGCAAGCTGGTTCAGACACTCTGAAAAACAGTATGGAAGTTCCTCAAAAAGTTGAAAATAGAGCTACCCTATGACCCAGCAACTGCACTACTGGGCATTTACCCCAAAGATATAAATGTAGTGATCCGAAGGGGTATGTGCACCCCAATGTTTATAGCAGCAATGTCCACAATAACCAAACTATGGAAAGAGCCAAGATGTCCATCGACAGATGAATGGATAAAGAAGAGGTGGTATATATATACAATGGAATATTATGCAGCCATCAAAAGGAATGCAATCTTGTCATTTGCAACAACGTGGATGGAACTGGAGCGTATTATGCTGAGCGAAATAAGTCAATCAGAGAAAGACATATATCATATGACCTCACTGATATGAGGAATTCTTAATCTCCGGAAACAAACTGAGGGTTGTTGGAGTGGTGGGGGGTGGGAGGGATGGGGTGGCTCAGTGATAGACACTGGGGAGGGTATGTGCTATGGTGAGCGCTGTGAATTGTGTAAGACTGTTGAATCACAGACCTGTACCTCTGAAACAAGTAATACATTATATGTTTAAAAAAAAAAAAAAAAGAAGACAGTAGGAAGGGAAAAATGAAGGGGGGGAAATCAGAGGGGGAGACGAACCATGAGAGACTATGGACTCTGAGAAACAAACTGAGGGTTCTAGAGGGGAGGGGGCGGGGGGATGGGTTAGCCTGGTGATGGGTATTAAAGAGGGCGTGTACTGAATTGAGCACTGGGTATTATATGCAAACAATGAATCATGGAACACTACATCAAAAACTAATGATATAATGTATGGTGATTAACATAACATAATAAAAAAAAGAAGGATAAAACATGGAATAAGGAAACTTTTGGGGGTGATGGATGTTTATTATCTTGATTAAGGTGATAGTACACAGGTATACACATATTTTAAATCTTTTGCATGTGAAACTTATAGTATACCTGTATTACCTCAATAAACCTGTTACAAAGTAATTGTAATTAAAAAGGAATTGTAATTCCAAAAGAAGCAAATCTGAGGTTCATGACAAATATATTTCTGACTATTGATTTGAACTATTTGAAATAGGTATGGCATAAAGATGGGTCATTCAAGTTTGAGAGAACAGAGAAACTCCTGAATAATAAATTATAATGAGAAGATATAGAAATCAAAGAAATGTGCTACTGATAAAAATACAGCCATCAACTCAGCACAATTCATTGCCCTAAATATTCCTTAGTATATGTAGTATGCCTATCAACTTAACTTATGATAAGGCAATTTACAAATAAATGGAAAAAGGAAGGTTATCCAGTAAATGATGTTCAGATGAGAGGCTAGCATATGGAAAAATAATCAATTCAGGTGCTCAGATCACATAATCTCACATTGTCATGTAATTAAAATACAATAATTTTCCAAAAATTGTATAAAACTATAAGAAAATATCTTTTTATCAAATATATAGAATGGAGACATTAGCAATTATTGGAGAAAAAAAGATCAATACTCTTGACCACTTGAATTATTCATAAAAAAGAAATACCTAAAATGAAAAGGCCAATAATAAAATAGTAAAAACTTCATAATAAATAATTTTAAAGGCTATTTCACTATGTTTCTCTGTCTTTTTTGGTAGCCCTTATGCATTGATCCAGGCCTGGGAGTAAAGGCATTAGAGCAATCCATCTCCTAGGTTATACATATCAATTCAAAGATGAACATATTTCTCAAGCCGAGCCAATGACATTGTTGTCAGGAAGTACACTAAAACTATTTTCTAAGAAATGGTCTGAGTTTGATGGGATAACTGTATGGATCATGGAATCCAGAGCTGTCTAGGGCCATCTTTAGTACCACAAACAGAGATTCTGGTTGAACACAGATGAAATGAAAAGAAGACAACAGTTGAAAGATTGAGGGATTCTTAATATAATGTTTGCACACTTGAGTTTAGCCATATCTTGAGCCTTTAAGTCCCTGGCCTTCCAGGTCTATGAATTGGTAAGTTCAATTTTAATTTCAATTCCAGAAAATTATTTTAAAATAATAGTCCTGAATAATACCAATATCATATTTTTAAAAAATGAAGAACTCATTCAAATGGATGAGTGAAAATACCCTTAATGAACAAATGATGAACAGATAATATGCACATACTCACATATACACACCTCTATTTATCAATCAATCCAAAAAGTTTTGAAATTTATTTGTAATTGAAGCTAGAAAATTACATCTTTTTTATTGAGGTAAAACTGGCATAATGCTATATTACTCCCAGGTGTACAACATAAAGACTTGGCATTTGTATATACTGCAAAATTATCACCCCAATAAGTCTAATTAATATCCATCACCTTACATAGTTACAGATTTTTTTTTCTTGTGATGAGGAACTTTAAGATTTACTCTTAGCAAAAAAAAAAAAAATTACTCTTAGCAATTTTCAAAAATACAATACGGTATTAATTAACTGCAGTCACCATGCTGTACATTATATTCCCAGGACTTATTTTATAACTGGAAGTTTGTACCTTTTGACATCATTTTGTACATCAAATCCTAATGGATTAAAATTATATTTATTTTAGCCACGATTCTGCAATTTGGAATTTCCTTGAGAAGGAAAGCTAGTTCCTGCTGTCACTGAAGCAGCTAGAGGCTACTTGCCAGAGTCATCTGATGGCTTTCTCACTCACACATCTGGGACCTAGCTAGGAAGCCTCAAACAGCTGGGTCTCCTTGGGCATTTCTCTCTATGTCTACTTAGTATCTCTTCATGTCTCTCCAACATGGAATCTTTAAGGTAGCAGAATTTCTAATATATTGGCTGCCAGCTCGTAAGATCCTCAGGGGCTTCCCAGGTGTAATCTGAAACTGGCTCCCAAATGCAGAGAGCAAAGAGAGACCAAAGAAAGAGGCAGGCCACTCCAGGTTGGTAGGTGGCTGTTTTAATACATAAAGGGTACTTACATATTATTTACATATGAGTTTTGTCTTGGGTGGCAGCAAGATGAATGGATCCCCGCACCAGCTTGCCAAAGTTTATATAGAGAGGCAGGTGTTTTCAACATTACCATCTCAAGACTGTGTCCCTAGAACAGCCTCTGGGGGCAGGAAAGGCAAGCAGAATCCACATTCCAAGAACAGGGGAGCAGACAAGGAGCCTCTGAGTGCCTGGTCCAGCACATGGGTCAACTGGTGGTAACATCATCTTCCCCATCATTGGTTCATCTATCCTGAAGTGAAAACTACATTGTCTTTCATGACCTAGATCTCAGAAGTAATGCAGTATTATTTCTGCTGCACTCTCTTCATCGTGGTTCAAAGGCACTAGCAGGTCCAAGGAAGGGGAAACAGACTCTCTCTTGATAGAGAGGCAAGCTTCTGAAAGATCATGTGAGAACAGAAATGCTCATATGGCTATTTTTAGAAAATACAATGTATTACAAGTGGATCAGAGCTAGAAGTTTTCACTAGAAAATCCTCCCAGAGATTCCCAGTCACAACTACTTTAAGCTTCTCTCCTCCCAAAGCACTTCAATACATTTCCTTTAAGACATGGTCTTATCACTGCATGAGTAGGATTATAGTTATTTTGCATGTGTTTTTTTCTCCATATAGATTCTCTTCCTTGAAGATAGAGACCTATCTCATTCATTTATGTGTGTGTGTATATGAAATAGTCAGAGATATATATGTCACATATGTAGGGGGGAAGAAGGGGAAGTGATATATATGTCACATAGAAGAAGGGGAGGGGCGCCTGGGTGGCTCAGTTTGTTGGGTGTCTGCCTTCGGCTCGGGTCATGGTCCCGGGGTCCTGGGATCGAGCCCCGCATCGGGCTTCCTGCTCGGCGGGGGGCCTGCTTCTCCCCCTCCCTCTGCTTCTCCCCCTGCTCATATTCTCTCTCTCTCTCTCTCTGTATCTCTGTGTCTCGAATGAATAAATAAAAAAAAAAAAACCTTAAAAAAAAAAGAAGAAGGGGAAGAAAGAGAGAGTAGATAGTAGGAAGCACTTTGGACTACAGGTATAGTATCTCTAGTACCTCTGCCATACTCAGGCATTAGCTGGGTGCAACCCAGAGCCGATGCCTGAGTGCTACAGTGAATTCAGAAGGAATAGAAGATGAAGGCTGTCATCTGTAGTGCTCAGAGCAGGGTTCTAGATCTGAAAATTTGGTTCTTGTCTAGGAACTGAGAAAGGGATAGATTTTTATTGGAGAAACCACCTTCAGATTCCTGCCTCTCCGTTCATACTTTCTTCTGATGATAATTATCAAACAGCATCTGCGTTTGCTGTCTATTTTGCCCCTCCCTTCATACTTTCTTCTGATGATAGTTATCAAACAGCATCTGCGTTTGCTATTTTGCCCCAGCAATGCCATGTTCTGTAAACTAACTTATCAGTTCCCTCTCTGTAAAGCCCCTTTTACCATTCTCTGACCTTGTTGATGTTTACAGCAATTTGTGACTCTGGTTTCAGATGATTAAGCAACAACACCTGACCTCTCTTACTCTGGGGATCCATTATTTCCTTTCTATTAACAAGCAAGATCTGTGGCTACCGCTTCTACCATCAGCTCTGACCTGTGGAGAACTTTCTCTTAGTGAAGCTAGTATCCCTCTCACCACGGCAGTTATTAAGTCTTTGGCTAAAGGTGAGTCCTCTGGGCCATCCCCTGGAACAATGTTCTTTTGGGGGTCCTCTAGTCTCACATTATTTAATCATTTTATGTACATGCCCCAGAACATTTTTATCCCTTTATCTACCATGTGTGGAGGTAACTCAGGAACTTCAACCTCACTCAGTCTGAGCTATCACTTTCTCCAGGTTTTATTTTTTTTTTTTTAAGATTTTATTTATTTATGTGACAGAGAGAGACACAGAGAGAGGGAGAACACAAGCAGGGGGAGTGGGAGAGGGAAAAGCAGTCTTCCCGTGGACCGGGGAGCCCGATGCAGGGCTTGATCCCAGGACCCTGACTGATCCCAGGACCCTAATTGAGATCATGACCTGAGTCAAAGGCAGACGCTTAATGACTGAGCCACCCAGGTGCCCCACTTTCTCCAGGTTTTAAAGAGCCACCTAGCAGCTAGTTTGCATAATCCCTAGGGTTCTTGCCAGGGAGTTAAATTTTGTATTCTGTAAAAGTGTCCCTAAATCAATTAATTCTTGTTTATTTATTTTATATTCCAGGCCCCTTGGAATACAGCAGTAGAGGCCAGGTGGTGCTGCTTAACCACTGTAAAAATCAGCAAGGTCAGAGGATCAGCCAAGGGGCTTTACTGACAGGAAGTTGATGAATTAGTTAATAAAACATGGTATTGCCAGCGACAAAATCCAATATCAGGAGTACTCCCTTGGATCTTACTGTTACATGCTAGCTAATTTTTGCAGCTCCTTTGGGTTGTAATCTTTTTCCTCCTATATCAAACTTAGCATATTGCCAGCCTGGTTATGCTGAGATTTAACTATAATTATCAGCCTGGGACAGCTCCTGAGGGGGATGCCTATTAGTCTGCAGTATCTCCTCAAGCAAAGGAAGTACTAGTTCTTACTACATTACATGGGCCATCTCTGTAGGCTCCGAGTGTTCAGAGAAGTGAGGAGCCCCCAATGATCTGGGGAACTCACCCTGATGTCTTCATTCCTTATTTCCCTGTCTTAGGTAAGAGACTGTCTTTGGCTAAGAATTTAATCATCTCTGGATCTCTACAGAGACAATTAAAGATCTAAGTAGGACACCTCCATGGCTACCATCCTGGATTATATTATAATAAAAGTTTTTTGAGGGTTTTGTTTTGTTTTGTTTTGTCTTTTGTGCAGGTGCATTAATCTTGAGGAACTAATATTAATCTTAAAAGTTTACTGGTAAGCATTGGTGAATTTAAATTTGCAAATTATTTGCTCCAGTAGATTTTTCCCCCTTTTTCCCAAAGAAGACCTTGATTTCCAAAGACACATTTTTTAACAAATCTACTGACCTTTGATTAGAGGGCAAATGGAAGTTTAATTCTCCAGAAGAATTTCTAAGACTAGATTAATAATGAAGTTAATACCTTCATTTTTTTTGTAGTATTTTTTCCTTTGAAAAAAATTTTTTCCTTTGGTTTATCCTCCAGTGACAGTTTAATTTATTAGAAATAATTTATATGAGCTGGTTAATCACTACTTGGTAGAAATTAGGAGTATCTGGGGAGTTGAAACACAGAATGCCTACTGATATTTATGTCAAACTTGTTAAGATATTAAAGTTTCTGTAATGTTCTCCTTTCTTTGGCAAGAAATGAGTTACTTTTAGTTAAAGAGGTTCCCACTGGTTTATTCTTTAATCGTCTATAATATTGATTGGGAAATCATGTAAATTATTAACATAATTGGATGACACATTTTTGAAATAGAAAATAAATTTCAACAGTAGAGTTAACAGAAAATTATACTGTTTCTTTAAATTTATTTTATTTTAGAGAGAGAGAGAAAGAGAGCAGGATCAGGAGGGGGAGAGGGAGAGAGGATATCAAGCAGACTCCAAGCTGAGCTCAGATCTTGATCTCACCACCCTGAGATCACAACCTGGGCCAAAACCGAGAGTCAAGTGCTTACCCGACTTTGCCACCCAAGTGTCCCAGAGAAAATCATACTACTAAATGAGTTATTTGATGTTTACTATATTATAAATATACTCTATAGATTAAAAAACAATGTTTTTTAAATAAAATGGTGTAAAAGGAAAAATGTAGAAACCAAGTGAAAAAACAGACAAATCATAAAATCTGAATGAATTGGGCTGCATTGATCCATCAATTTGATAGCTTCCTCTGGGAGTCTTGGATTTCATTCTCTTATTCTACTACACAGGAGATGGCTTATAATTAGATTTTAGTAGAGAAAATCCATGATTTTTTTATTTTTAAAACAAATATAGATATAGTCTTTTATTTTTAAAAATATCAATATTTTTCTATTTATTTAATGGCACATAAAACTAACCTCCCCATCTCATCTCCATATAGGTAACAATATTTCTTTAGGAGTTAGATGATTTTCTATAATATCAATCAATTTCTGGCTAAAATAAAAGGACACAGTTTAGATGGATATGAAATGAGAACTTTACATAAATTCATCTTTGGATTTTGTTTTCATGTGTCATAGTGTTCCTTTTTTATTCTATATTGAAATATTCTATTATATAATTCTATATAAAACTTATTGATCTCAAAAGGACAGGGCAATAATATTTTATACTATCTCAAGACTACAATATTTTAATAATAGATACATGATAATTTACATGTTATTAAATAAATATGAGGTCTATCCATTATGATAAAGAATCAAGTTGTATTAAATTTATTAGATTATGGGGCGCCTGGGTGGCTCAGTTGGTTAAGCGACTGCCTTCGGCTCAGGTCATGATCCTGGAGTCCCTGGATCGAGTCCCGCATCGGGCTCCCTGCTCGGCAGGGAGTCTGCTTCTCCCTCTGACCCTCCCCCCTCTCATGTGCTCGCTCTCTCTCTCTCTCATTCTGCCTCAAATAAATAAATAAAATCTTTAAAAAAAAATAAAAATAAAAAAAAATAAATTTATTAGATTATTTTATCAGAATACTAAGATATAATTAATAGGGAAACTTGTTGAAATAACAATCAAAGATATTGTAAATTAGCTTTTGGAAAACCTAGAAAAATAATTATTTTAAATGCTAATTATTAACCTTCATAAGCAACAACTATTTTGTGTACATCAAAATATGTTCGTTTTTCAAACAAATTAAGGTCATTATCAGGCAAAGGACATTCTAAACCCAAACAAATTTATCAATCTCATGAAAATCACGTATTTTGTTTATTCAAGCCATAATCCCAGAATCCTGGCTTGGCTTTGAGGTAAATATTCATCATTTTCCCAGTTAGCAATTTATTTTAATGAAAAATTACTGTGATGTCTGAAATACCACTTAACCAAATTCCAAACCATGGAAGAGGGATATAATACAAATCATAAATATTTAAAATTTGTCCTGAAAATAAGTAATAAAATCTGATCAGATTTCCAGCAAATTATGACAATTCTGGGGAGTTCTGTAATTTCAGATATGAGCCCCTTCCAACAACAACAACAATTAATTTCATTAACATTTTACCACTATTCAACAAATACATACTTTACAAAGAAGCTTTTGCCTACTACAAATTATGGTTACTTTTAACCTGGGAGTGGGGCATTATGAGCACAGATTCAGAAAGGGGAAGGGGGAATGGGAAGAAACAATACAGGGTGGAAGGAAGACAATACAATTTTGGGAGTGATATTTTAAAGTTAACATCTCCATAAATCAAATGTTCTTGAATTTTTTTTCTTCATAGTAATGAAGCAATAGACTAGACTTCTATTACAGAGTTTCACAATAGTTGCAATTCTCAATCTAAGTCTCCTGTTCGTATGTGGGAACAGATTTTTGTAATCTAAAATAATTACATTGGGGGACTGTATCATGAGATTAACATCTATATACAATAGCCTCAGTTCCTCTCTTTTTCTCAATTCTTTTCACTCACAAAAATGCCAAAAGTATTCTACTTTAAAATAATAAAAAGTTGATTTCTCAGCATATAAAACTAAAGGCCCCTATGAATTATCTGATGTATTTGAAAATTTTAAAAATAAGAAGCATCATGATTATGGCCATAAATTCTCATGGGAGTCTTTATATAATCTCATTATTTAATGCTCAATTATATTTTTTTATTCAGAGAGATACAAACAGCCATAATTACATATCTATGTGCTATAAAAGAATATTTAAATTTGATATATGTATGTAGCTATATTGAAAAATATGCAAATAAAAGCAATAGCTTGAAAATGAAAGGGTTTTTTTGGCGGGAAATTTGTATTAGACTACTAGAATATAAACATCAAAATAAAGAAAAAAAGATCATAATAGCATCTGCATTGCTTGAAGACTCACGTGAGCGAAAGAGTGACACTGAGGATGAAGTGTATATGTTCTCCAATACCATTCATTTTCTCCTCCCTTTCTCCTCTCCTTTCTCTTCTCCTTATTCTCTCTTTCTCTCTACCTGTAGAATTAGAGATTATGTTCAACATATGTAGTTTAATTTCTAATTTTAAATTTAAAATTTCATGAATCATGTATATAGCCTCAAAATGAAGCATATTTAATATATAAATTGCTTCTGTTTGTATGCATTTGGAATTTCCAATAGGTAGATGATAGATGTGTTTAATTGTGAGGGTGTTCTGTGATTAGTGCTTTACATTATCAAAGTCTGGAAACTGAAACTCAGAATTAAAATGCTGTTATCACTCACCTTACACTTAAGCAATCATTCAAAGACATCCGCCGCCTCGGGAATATATCTGTTCTGACTGCATAACAAATACCTGGACCTAATGTTAAATTACAATACTTAGGTCCTATCTCCCAGAAATTCTGACTTAGCAAATCTGAGAATTTCTCTAAATGTGTTGTTATTCTATTCCTCAAATCCAAGGGATTATGATACAAATTTCAGGTTTGGGAACTTGAACAAATGTCAGCTAACTAGAGTTGGCACTTGCTGCCCCTCTAAAAATATGAAACACTGTATCTTCATCTTGCTGAGTAGGATACAGTATCTTTTAAAGTTTTTGCAGTACCAAGCTACAAGAACTAACTCTTGATAACTGAATCAGAAAAAATTATATATTTTTCACACGACAAAGATTGACTGCAAATATGTGTGTGTGATATTTGTATATGCACACACATATTATTCATATTATTTCCATATAATCCATTTTATTTCTATAGCATCAGTAATAATGTTCCCTCTTTTAGCCCTGATTTTAATTATTTGAGGCTACTCTTTTTTTCCTGGTTAGTTCAGCTAAAGGTTTGTTAATTTTTTTTTATCTCTTCAAATAACCAATTATAGATAGAGACAGAGAGACAGACATTAATTAAAAATACATAGAGAATTATCTATTGATCTAATGTTAAAGATTGGGGATTTGGAATCATTAACAGAGTCTACTAGAAGGATGCAGAGTGAGGCTTAGGCTGTTTATGAAACAAGATAACACTTGGTATCAGGTGATTTGGACCAAGAATGCATGTTGATGAATCTCCCAAACTTGGACTGAAACCACATTAATACTAAAAAAAT
The DNA here is from genome assembly GCF_002201575.2 of Neomonachus schauinslandi. Lineage (NCBI taxonomy): Eukaryota > Metazoa > Chordata > Mammalia > Carnivora > Phocidae > Neomonachus > Neomonachus schauinslandi. The sequence goes on along the minus strand of NC_058403.1, from coordinate 96,227,569 downwards.
GCCGATGACTATATGGTGGTCTATGAAAAGCATTGTTCACTAATACTTTTGGAACCCAGATGAAATAATAATAGCAGCATCACCTTGTCAAGACATTTAACTATGCATTAAAATTTGATTTAAAACACCCATATTGATCAGCATAAACTTTTACTTGACAAGGCTTGACTACAAATTCACAAACCACCTTAGCAAAATTGAGAAAATTAAGCTATAAAATTTCCTGAAATCCAACATACTAATTTAACCTTTCTCTAAGAGAGTCCCATCTCTTATTGACAGTTGAGGCTATAGGAAATAAAATGCCCTTCATTGAGAATCATTAATTAAAGGATTTGTAGGATATTTATTGTCTAAAAGTATGAGGTATTTTATTAATAGACGCTGTAATATCATCTAAAATTATAATCAGGAAGAAATTAATTACTGTTACTGATATATTCACTGAATAAACTTCACACTTTTAAAATATAGTTTCTTAATTTTAACCTAGCTAAACAATTCCATATTGTTCTAGTTATTTATGATAAGAACTAACTTCTGGCATTAGTGGCCTTCACTGACATCAATGGCCAAAAGACAAAGAAAACCTATTGCCCTAAAAATTCCAATTTGAAGTCTATCAGGCACTCAGGCACTGGAGAAAAACGCAAGTAAATAAGTTAATATAATAATAGATATTTAATAGATATAATATTATTTCCTTTCATATTCCTTAAAGAATCTAAAAACATTTACTAAAATAACCTAATATTTTTTTTCTCTATTTTACATAATTCCTGTCATTTCCCTTAATTCTTTTTAAGCCTTAAGTCATGTTATGCCTCTTTATTGGCTTGCCTTATTTTTTTCTTATCTTACATTGTGGGAGTTCTAACATTAACCAATAGAAGATCTCAAATGAATCTTATTAATACTAGATTTAATGGAGAATATTGGTTCACTGAAAACATTAATTTCGTTTTCTATGTTAAAAGAAATTCTTTTTGGAGTCAAATTATTATATCCAGAAAAATAATCTTATCACCTTAGTTCACAGCTAATTTTAAGTGGATATGTAAAATGTGTAATTATATCAGATAAAGTCGATGAAGACAGATTTAAGTTTTGAAATAGAGTAATTTTTTTCTTAATTATCTTTAAAGTATTCTTTTTGTTTCTTACCAAAGTATTTCAAACCTAGAAATCTTGAAAAGGTGCTTAGAGTTGAATTAAGACATCTAATCCAAGACTTGCACAATTGCTATTTGGGGTCTAATATTTCTATTCCCTCTCACTCACCCCACTAAGTGTCACTGGTGATAAAAGGTACTGCATTTATCTCTAACACAGATTATAGAAGTTATTAATTTGCTTCCCCACCTGTTATATACATATGTGCAATCCAGAATATGTATGTCAAAAAATATCTTGCTTTTTTTAAAATTTTTTTTTAATTTTATTTATTTATTTGAGAGAGAGAATGAGATAGAGAGCATGAGAGGGGGGAGGGTCAGAGAGAGAGGCGGACTCCCTGCTGAGCAGGGAGCCTGACGTGGGACTCGATCCCGGGACTCCAGGATCATGACCTGAGCCGAAGGCAGTCACTTAACCAACTGAGCCACCCAGGCACCCAAAATATCTTGCTTTTAGATCCAACACTGCATACTCGTTGTGATTAATATGCATTGACAAAGACTCCTCATTTTGTGATGAATATATGCATCTTTTTTTAATTGTAAAATTTTATTTTGATTTTATGTTTAAAACAACACACTTTCAGTTTTATGAGCCACCAAGAATGTTCTCTAACACCATATCAATAGTAGAATTCCTGCTGTCCCTTAAAGAAGTTGAACATTTTTTATTTTTAGTATTCAATTTATTTAAATTCTTCTAGTATTTATGTTGGATTGTGGTGATGGTTTTCCCCCAACTTTACTGACACATAATTGACATATAACACTGTATGAGTTTTAGGTGTATGACATAATGATTTTATATATGTGTATATTGCCAAATGATTACCACAATAAGTTTAGTTAACATCCATCACCTCAGGTAGTTACAGTATTTCCCCCCTCTGGCCATGCGATGCTTTAAGATCTACACTCCTGGTAAATTTCAAATATACCAAACAATAGTTAAACAATAGTAAACAGTACTGTATGCATTTTTTAAATACTTTCTCTATCACATATATAGGACTGTAATAATTATACACACATAACCATTTAAAAAAGGCTGTTTTTAGGGGAACCTTGGTGGCTCAGTTAGTTAAGCATCCGACTTTTGATTTTGGCCCAGGTCGTGATCTCAGGGTCTTGAGATCAAGCCCGCCATCAGGCTCCATGCTGAGGGTGGAGCCTGCTTGAGATTCTCTCTGTGCCCCTCTCCTGCTTGCTCGCTCTCTCTCTTAAAAAAAAAAAAAAGACTGTTTTTAATATGTATGTATTCAATTCTTACTATTTCTTAGACACAAATTAACTAGCATATTCAGAAAAAAGTTTCCCTTTTGTTCTGGTCTCTCTTGAGCTTAGTTATGGCCAAATGACTAAGCCTTGGCCAGCCAGAGAATTATAAAGAGAAGGGGTGTATGCTTCTTCCATACCAGTTCTAACAAAACTGCCACATTACCTCATCCCCACTCTCTTAGTAGTTTCCATTCCTTTCTGAATTGAGTGTCACTCTCAGGTAAATCTTGGTAGCCAAGTATAAAACAAGCAGTGTCTATCTCCTGAGTCACTGAATCCCCAAAGGACTATGAGGCATAGTGCCAACTCTCATACCACTGACAGTTGGAATAGAGAAAAATAAGTAAAATAACATTGCATTCAACTGTTATTTGGGGGGTTATCTGCTACAGAAACTTCTATTAACATAACTAGTATAAATTCTTAGTGTTACCTTGTTTGTATCTGTGTTCCTTTCGTGTTTTATGTTTCAATGGACATTATTTTATTAACCAATTAATCTAAAAATAATGGTAAGTCATTTATGTAATGACCTAATCTAAAAATAGAAGAAACAGTGTTGACTATGAAGATAATCATTGTTGAAGTGGTAGGTGTAGCCATGATTTTTATTTTCCTCATCCTTTGAAAAAAAATGGATTATAACATAGAAACACAAGAAAAACAAACCAATATTTGCTGAGCACATATTATATGTAGCTACAATGTGCCATTTGGTTTGCCTGTCATTTTACATTAATTACTTAATTTTATTCTTGTAGAAATCCCCTTATATATGAAGAAACTGAGGTTTAGAAACAAATTGTAGATGGATGTGTTGGAACTGGAATTACATCAAAGTCCTAATTATGCTATTATTACTCTGAATTTTAAAAATGCAAAAGTTAAGGATACACCATACTATTTTCCAGTTATGAAATTTAAAATGTGGTGTTTTTACTTTTTTTTTAGAGAGAGAAAAAAAAGAGAGTGGGGGAGGGGATGAGGAGAGGGAGAGAGAGAATCTTAAACATGCTCCACGCTCAGTGCTGACCCCACTCAGTGCTCAACCTCATAACCCTGAGATCAATCATGACCTGAGCAGAAATCAAGCCACTTAACCAATTGAACCACCCAGGCACCCCTGTGTTTTTATTTTTTAAATTTTATTCTTATTTTTCTATTCTAAAATATAGAAGAGTTATAGACATTTTCCTTTTCTTATAATATTTATAAAGCATATTTCCTTTAAATATCTGGCTGCTTTCTGCAAAGCTTGACTGTTCTTAATTGCTGACTGATATCATTCAGCTGATAAACTGTTTCAGCATCATTTAGCTTAGTAAGCACTTGTTTTTGTTTTTGTTTTTGTTTTGGGGGTTGCATAAAACATGGAATTTGTAAAGCTCATTTTGCAAAATGATGCATTCATAGGAATTTCAATTTGCATTTCTCATGTTTAATTTGCATCTAGCACAAGGACCTGAGAACATACATTTGATATATTCTGTAGGTCAGGAGATACAATTTTAGTGATTTAAAAAGGTTTAATTAGTAAGCACAAAAAATATATTCTATGCACAGAAAAAAGTCCCAGGGAAGATTTACTAAAGAGAATATTGGTACTCGTTTTCAACATCTAATTCCAATTTAGCACTTAATTTTTATTCAGTCTTCTGTATTTGTAGTTATTGTCTACATATAAGAGAAAGGACACTAATTAATATTTATTTGACAGCAATTCTGAAATTCAGATAGGATCCCTAAGGACCTTAGTACTAGAGTCTATCCTTATCTTCCTACTCCACCCTCTCCCATTATCATTTAGAAGTACTAGGTCATTCGGGGCACCTGGGTGGCTCAGTCGTTAAGCGTCTGCCTTCGGCTCAGGTCATGATCCCAGGGTCCTGGGATCGAGCCCCGCATCGGGCTCCCTGCTCGGCGGGAAGCCTGCTTCTCCCTCTCCCACTCCCCCTGCTTGTGTTCCCTCCCTCACTGTGTCTCTCTCTGTCAAATAAATAAATAAATAAAATCTTTATTAAAAAAAAGAAGTATTAGGTCATTCAATAAATAAGGTAAATGCTTGAAAGTTTGACACCAATCCATACTAATGACCTCAATTGCATATTGGAATTCACTTGGATTGATGGTTCCTTAGTGTTGACATTACTCCACAAAGCTTACAGGCCTGGCTGCTGATTTTTCAAGTAGGTCATGCTTCTTCTGCATCTGTTTCAGATTCTTTGTCATAATTAGAAAACGGAGAGAGAGAAGCAGGCTCAGCAAATTGAACAAACTAATTAAAAAGCAAGCATAGAGATGATTTTTTCCCATCCATGTGAAATGACCAAATGCCTTTAAAAAGTGCAACTGTTTTTTTATTATTATTATGTTATGTTAATCACCATATATTACATCATTAGTTTGGATGTAGTGTTCCATGATTCATTGTTTGCATATAACACCCAGTGCTCCATTCTGTATGTAAAAAGGGCAACTGTTTGAATGAGAACATGAAAGTATAAGACAACAGATTGTTCAAAATTAAACATATGATCGAAGATTTTAATCTATTTTGGAGAAAGCCAGTCTCATTCTCATGAAGAATTTGGTTATTATACATTTAGACATAGCCAAATGTTATTATAATCTCCATAGTGATGATAGCTACTTAAACATTGAGAAAAAAAATCACTTAGGGCAGGTACATATTCTTTTTTTTTTTTTTAAAGATTTTATTTATTTATTTGACAGAGAGAGAGACACAGCGAAAGAGAGAACACAAGCAGGGGGAGTGGGAGAGGGAGAAGCAGGCTTCCCACAGAGCAGGGAGCCTGATGCGGGGCTCGATCCCAGGACCTGGGACCATGACCTGAGCCGAAGGCAGACGCTTAACGACTGAGCCACCCAGGTGCCCCGGCAGGTACATATTCTAAGAAAATGCTATGCTTCAAAATAAACCAGTTTTCATTAATGTGGGATCAGTCCATGTGTGAAGAGACCAGCAGCTAAATTAAAAACTTTCATTCCATCAAATAATTCAAGAAATACTAAATAAACCCTTGAGTTGGTTGTACTTTTCAAGGATCCTAAATATGTATGTTGCATCTTCTTTAGTTACGCTCAATATTTATCACTTCCTTTCTAATTGTTTCCTTTTAAATTTTAATAAGATAATTTTTCCTTTCCATTCTCTATTTACTGAGTTTTTTTGTGGTGTCTATTTTGTTCTTAATTTTCCCCCTAATTTAGCCTTCATTTCCAAAATGGTTTTTAATTTTTTATATGTCCTGATTTTTGTCAGTTTTCATTTTTTTCAATTTCTTATTATCTAGATATCTCATTTCCAAGCAATCCTATTTCTGACTTTTTCATTCTTTGGAGGCCAATATAGCTTTTTAAATTTATTTTACTTTAGTTAAAAATATTGGGTAATTGTTTCATAAGATTTGTAGTCCCTATTTTTCTATTTTATCTTGAGGAAAATTTGACTCAATTTTATTTTTTTTAAAAGATTTTATTTATTTATTTGACAGAGAGAAAGAGCACAAGCAGGAGAAGTGGCAGGCAGAGGGAGAGGGATAAGCAGGCTCCCCGAAGAGCAGGGGGAGCCCAATGCAGGACTCAATCCCAGGACCCTGGGTTCATGACCTGAGCCGAAGGAGGTCGCTTAACCAACTGAGCCACCCAGGTGCCCTCAATTTTATTTTTTCTCAAGATAACTCTGAATAAATCCTTTTTGTTCTCCATATTTGAATAGTATTAGTTCTCCGTGAAGGAGGTGGTAAAGCCAAGGTATTTTCCAAAGTTTCTTGATTTCAGTGTTTCTTCATCTATTATTACCATCCATCATCCTCTCAAAATGTGACCTTTCTGTGTAGCCACTTCAAGATCTATTAGTTTTTTTCTCATTCAGAATGTTTTTGTTGTTTTCTATGTGGTTTCTCATTTCCAGATCTTTCTAAAGTTCTATAGGTACTGCCTTTTAAGAACATGGTCTCAAATTTTTATGTTGTATTTTACTATCACAGCCCTTTCTACTGTCTGCTTTCTTTCTACCCCCTACCTTCTAAATTAATTTCTTTTCTTTCATCCCAGGTTTTCTGGCTTGCTAAATTTGAATGTTGCATGCAGGGTAGTTTTCTGCTCTTTTGAAAATGAGAATTAAATAGAGATTTCTGAGATCTTTTAAGAGTTCTGACCACCACACCCTTATTTAATTACTTGCTGACTTTATAAGTATTTTGGTTTTGCACTTACCCACAATTCAAAGCCTGTAACTCCTTTTCCCAGTACTTGAAATCATTTACAAACTCAGTTCCTTGTGCTCTCACTCATGCGAAATCTTTTCCTTTTGGACATGAATGTTGGTTGGAGCATCCGTTATTCTAAAGCTCTCAACACTTAGTAGTATCTTACTCCTAACCCGTGCACAAGCTCCTGATGCTATCCCGGTTCTGCTTTTTGGGATGATAATTAGATACAGGTAGTACCTTGTGTTTAGTAATTATATAATTATATAATAAGGGAGTTCTCATCTGATAACTGCTCTTGTCTGTAAATCAGAAAGCAAAGTAATCTGAGAATAATGGGAATATTTTGGAGTTTAAGAATGAAAGAAGAGATTTGATTTGATTTGTAAAGAACTGGAGAATGGTTAGAGAGATGGTAAGTCTGCTTAGTATTTCTAATGCCCCCCTGTTGTTAGTTTTTCATGAATTTATGGTGGAAAAAAATTGTCTTGGTATGTCATTTTAGAATGGCTAGTTTGCTGAGGGGCTAGTGTGGAGAATTTCAGAATTAGATTCATTCAATATCGGGGTTTTTCCATCAAGATTTGATAAAATTTAGGCCAGCAAAGGATCTGTCTTTGTGAGTTAGCAATCTAAGCTGGATTATGAGAAAATTAAAAATAACAGGATAATTAAAAATAATATTAAAGGAATGGAAAAAAGTAGAGAAGTGGATTACATATTTTTAAAAGGTTGAAAAGAGGTCACAGTGAAATAAGCAAACTGAGAGTTGCTCAAGGTTGGTTCAGAGGAAGATAACTGAATGAATGATTTTGGAATTGGATTGATTTAATGTGTTGACAGAGTTGTGGACATTAGTGTGGAAGTGGCTGATATAAGTGGAGTAGAGAAGTGGTTATGAACAGGCTAAGGACTTCACTGGACAGAGTGATTGATGGAATGTCCGGCTGCTCATAGAAGTTGCACACTAACATAGCAGGGTTTGTAGTTTAAAGAGAGAATAAGTCATGTGCCAATGTACGATGAATTGTTGGTAGCAGGAATCAATGAAGGGCAACCACAAGGATGTGAGGAAAACATGGCATGTCTTAGTCTGTTCAGGCTGCCATAACAAAATACCACAGACTGGGTAGCTGATAAAACAACAGAAATTTATTTTTCACTTGCTGAAAGCTAAAAGGTCAAGAAAAGGATACTGGAATGGTCAGATTCTGGTGAAGGCCCTCTTTTGGGTTACAGACTTCTCATTGTATACTCACATGTTGGAAGTGGCTAGGGAGTTCTGTGAGATCTGTTTTATAAGAGCATTAATCCCATTACCTAATCATCTCCCAAAGTCCCCACCTACTAATACCATCACCCATCACCTTTGGAGGTTAGAATTTCAACAAATGAATTTGGGGGGATATAAACATTCAGACCATGGCAGCAGGGTTTCTTTAAAATCTAAGGATTAGCAATAATCTCTAAACTATCTGCAGAGAGAACGGGAAACATAGATCAAAGACCCAAAAATCTGCAAAAATTAATTACACAAGAACTTGATTGACAGCCACAACTCAAGTGGTGTTCTCAATAGTGAGTTATTCAAAGAAAGTATGGAAGGAGAGACAACTTTTAGCTATGAGATTAAAGATATTGGGGGGTGTCTCAGCATGCATAGTTATTGAGAGTACAAGGGAAATGTTTGGGTTTCAGGTAATAAGAAAGTTCAGAACACCTGAGGATGATAGAAAATAGATGGCCTGGACCACATGAACTTTATTTATTTTTTTTTTTTTTGTATTTTATCGATAATTTTTTCTTGGTATTTTAATTCCAGTTAGTTAACATAACAGTGGTATGTTAGTTTTAGGTGTACAATATAGTAATCCAACACTTCCATGCATCACCCCATGCTCATTACAGCAAGTGTACTCCTTAATCCTCATATTAATATTAACTGGTAAAGGCAGAATAAGTTATGTGGAGAACTCAGTCTCTTTTAGGAAAGTAGACCCTGAGCCAAGTATTCAGAATTCCTGCCCCAGTCTAGAGTGATGAGTAATGATGTATTTTGAAATATAAACAGTATTTTACTGATGTAGAAACTATGTTAGCTTAGACAAGTTACTCAAACTGTTTTAGTTTCTTTACCTAAAAAAATAACTAGTATCTAACTCAAAGAAAATCATATTAAAGCTTAATAATAAGTATTTATAACATTATTACCTGGTATATAGAATATGCTTAATATTTATATCATTAGTCCTTTTTAAATTTCATACCTGTTCTTTAAGACCTAACTCAAATTATATGGAAATAATGGGTTCTTTATGTGAAAAGTCATGTGTTTTGTTTTTTATACAGCTATTTATTTCAAAATTGTATCCTTCAGGGACTGTAGATCTTGTTAATTATGTATTTAAAAGGGGAAATCTGTGTTATAGCCTGAAAGAGAGATCAAGGTGGACTTTCTGCATTATGAATGTAAGATATTCATCAAAATATATACCCAGAAACTTGATAATTTAATTGCTCAAGACATTCAGCATTTGCTTTGTCAAATCATTTGTGAGAGTTACTTTTTAGGTCATGATACAATCAAGCAATTTGAAAAAAATTTATTGACTCTACTAATAAATATTAAACAGTATAATCATGAGACTGCATATGAAAAAAATAGCAAATTTGTTTTCTCACTCAAATTTATTAACCCCTTTGGCAGCCTAGGTAGAGATTTTCTGAGCAGAAATGCTATATAAATTGTATGAGCTTTCATACAGAAAGCCAGTCAAGGCCCTCTTGTAATGCCAGCATCAATTTTTAACGATACATTGACAGAATTTTCCACTATTATGAGATGTATAGCAACTGATCCACAAATATTTTTCCAACTTTGGCATAACGAGAGAAGTTTCAATGCAATAGTTCGTAGATAACATTGATGCATATATCACTTCACATTCCTTTGTGTGATAACCATTTATTCCATTAAACCAATAACATGGCTTTAGGACAAAGGTACTATGTGTGAGTGGATGCTGTGGGGCTACTGTCAGTATGAGAAACTGACCTTGATTGTACAGTAATTCATTTATTAGGCTGGAGGGCCAGAGCAAACAATGCAGAGAATTTAGCAGGAGGTAGTCTATATGCCACAGCACAAATTCACTCCTTAATTACCAATTTTCTTCAATCTTCAATGCAGCAGTTTTCCCTCCAGAAAAATACAGGTTTTTTTTATATCTCAGTCCTCAGATTTTTAAAAGACAATATCTAATTGTTTGAAATATAACTGTTGACTTCTGATTTATTTTACATCTGCTATGCTTTCCTCAAAATTCTCCATCGCCTATTTTGAATGGATAGCTTTGTATTTTCTTCCATTAAGTTACAGGAAAACTTCTATATTTACATTTGAGCGTTACACACATACACACACTTTTGAAATCTAAGTTCATATTATTCAGAATATCTAGTAAATGTTGCGCCTTTTAGATAGAAATTCTTACTGACAGGCATTTTCTAATTTGAGATACTCTAAGTTGCCAACATTACATAGCACGTGAGTGGTTAAGGCTATACAGTGGAAGCACATGATGTTGCAAGAATTCTAGATGAAGAATCAGGAGAGCAAGGATCTTGATCTTGTTTTGTCTGTAACTATGTGATCTTGAGAATTTCTTTCTTTGCTTTTGTTTGTTTGGGACCTCAGTTTTAAAAACTGGCAAAATGAAAGAGTTAGAATAGATGACCTCCAAAAGTGACTCAATCCCCAAAATATATTTATCTTCATTGGGAAGTTGGTTTGGCATATTGCATTGTCTTATCACTTCTCATTATAATTTCCTCTAATTGTAAAAGACTTAGGGTTATAAAATAAATTTCACTTTAAAATATAAATGTAAAGGGGCACCTGGGTAGCTCAATTGGTTTAACATCCGACTCAATTTCAGCTCAGGTCATGACCTCAAGTTCATGAGATTGAGCGCTAAGTGGGGCTCAGGCCTGGGCATGGAGCCTGCTTAAGATTCTCTCTCTCCCTCCCCCTCTGCCCCCCCCCACAAGTACTCTTCCTCTCTCTCTAAAACAAAACAAAACAAAATAAAATAAATAAAATAAAATAAAATGTATAAATATAAGCACCTAACATTACCCACTTCTCCAGAGGGAAAAACTTAGTATACAGAAGTCAAAGTTAGTTAAAATTCTGTTTCTATATGTACAAACTGTTAAGTATCAAAAACTTTATTCCCAAGTAGTTTTGAAAAAGCACATATGGATTTTTAGTCTAATAAAATTATGTTTGAAGTCTGGTCTCCAATTCTATAACATTAGGCATTCAGCATCTATTTCAAGCTAGAATACCTTAGTGGACGAAATAGGAAAGAAAGATCTATCCTCTTTACCAACTGCTAATACAATGTTGATTTAATTTAAAAAGTATTTGTTTTACTATAGGGAGGAAGAATCTTTTACCAGTTTCTTCCCTTCTAACACTTTAATCTGTAAATGAACAAACAGAATGGCTTCTGAAGTGTCAGACTAGAACTTTCAATGCATTCTTAACTTCATCTATTCTTTCTCTATTCCGTGTTTTTGTTGTGCATTCCAATGGTGCATCTTGCCAGAGGCATAATGTAAACATGAAATCAAACATCATGTTAAAAATATACCACTTTGGATGTTGCTTTTCTTTCTTTCAATGCTTGAATGACCAGAGAACTGACTTGATTCTAAGTAACATAGATTAACCCAGCCAATGGAAATCTTGGCAGTTATCCATTAATCGTTCTGCCTGCAAGATTCAATTGCCTTAAGTATTGTGATCCTTAAAAAAAACATGGAGTCACTTGTACAATGGTTTCTCTGGTTACTTTTTATTTTATCCAATCCTAAATGAGAAATTAATAGGCAAATGTACAAAAGTAATAAAAACTTCTAGAGAAAAAAATGATCAAAACTTTAAAATTATTTGAGTTTAGACAGAGGGACAATATAGGATCTGAAAGACACTCTACAAAACACACTTGAAAATTGTTTAGCATCCAGTTTTGGCCTTTCTTGATTATTCAAACTGTAAGGAAATTATATGGGACATAAAAGTAAAACAGTCATGTGCAAATTAACAAATAAGACTTCTTGAGAGATGTATTTATATTATAGTTAAATTTTACATGGGAAAAACCTATTTTAAGATATTTAATATATGACATACTTGTCTTCTTTCTGAATAATTTAAAAGATTATAAATCCTAATAGTAACACCTCAGATTTGTATCATTCTCTGAGTCTTGCTCTTTTACACAACCCAATCTCCAATTCAGGTTTGAGAACAGTAGAAAGTCTTGTGTCTCTGCATTGAGGATGAAGAGCTCCAGAGATGTGGCACAATTCAATATGTCCTCCATTGTAATAGTTGTCTCAAGCTTCAAATAAAGCAGTTATTGTTGTTTACTTAGTTAGAAAGCTACTGAGTCTGATTCCACAAAATTTCTTAAAATATCCTTGGTTTTCTGTATAGCAAATAATATTAAGGAGTCTGGTAGAGTCCTAAAACTTGTTGGGGACAGCATAAATAACAGCAAAACAGGACCAGGTAGTTCAGCCTATTGATCAAATGTAAACTGCCCATCATCTTCAATTATAACTGGAGTTATGTTTTCATATTGCTACCATTTTGGGTGGGGAGATACATACAATTAGGAGCTGGGATTATTGTATAGCTGTATTATTTGTATCACTAGGATTATTGTAGCTTTCTTTATGTTGTCTCTGGCATTGTTCACTTTTAAGTTCAGGTTTAGTTTAAAATTTATTGATTTATTGATTGTTTCTAGATCTAGATCAATATATAGATATCTCAACTCATATTCTTCTGTAGAGAATTCTTTTTTGTTATTGTCCAGAATTTTAGTACCTAAAGTATGGCACCTACCTAAAATATCTAGGATTTCTCCTTCAGTGATTCCATTATTGCAGCCATTGCATAAATCATGTCAAAACATAAAATATAGGAAGAATTTGAGCTTTAACACTGAATACGGACAGGTTAAATATACCAACTCTGCAAAATCCTTGGTGAAGGTATTCTACAAAATTTCCTTTGCAGTGGCAATGAGATGAGTTTATAGAAATCCTTTGATTTAGATAGGAGAAACATGTCTTTCAGGCTTCGTGTTTTAATTTCACATTTAAACATTTCTCAGTACATATTAAAATTCAGTTATTCTGATTCTTGGGATATTTCTTATGGAAATTACTTTAGAATTCCTCAATGATTAAGCTAAAAAGATGCTCATCATGCTGTTAATTATAAAAGTGAGAAATGATAAACAAATTGACATGTGCAACAGTAGGAATATTTACATCATTTATAAATATCCATTAATGACATACTGTAAAATTATTAAATGCTAAAGAACTTTGAAAATATGTTCTGTTAAGTAACATTATTCTTTAACAAATAATGATGCTAAGTGTATATGCTTAAAATAGCTGAAAGTGTATGGATGGTTCCTTTAATGGATCTTCCATTAAAGATGGCCACAAACCCTTTGATATTTCTTTCATTGAAAAGTGGCATCTATTTCCCCTCCTCTTGAATCTGGGCAGACTCTGAGACTAGTTCAATCATGGAATATGGGATAATTGATTATATGCCAGTTAGCCATCCCAAACTTTAAGGGATTAACAGTTTTTACTTTGTTTCTTTAGAATGCTTGCTCCGGGGAAGCCAGATGCCATGTGAATAGTTCCACTACCCTGACCACCATGCTGTGAGTAAGTCTAAAATATCTATGGGGATAGTCTGTATGAAGAGAGAAAGAGACTGAGAACCACGCATGAGCGTGTGTACACACACACACACACACACACACACACACACACACAATGGGTGTTTGACAACTCCTCAATTCCTCCAGATATCCCACCAGGAACAAGATGTGAGTGAAGTAGCTTTCAGGTGACTCTAGACCCATCTACCATACATTTGCAACTGTATAAGGGGCCCCAGAGTAGAATCAGCCTGCTGGGCTGTGAGAAATAATAATAAATTATTGCTTTAAATCTTGAAATTTTGCTGCGGCTTGTTATATAACAGTAGATGACTGGAGCATTGGTAGCCTTTTGGTTTTTATTTTCTTCTCTTTAAAACCAGTTCTTTCTGAATTCCTGCGAATAAAAGGTGTTATTTATTAATAAAAATATCAATTATTTCAAGTATCTCTTTAGTTATTGTAGACTTAACAGTTGATGGTTACAATATAATATTGCCTCATTTGGGCTTTTAGGTGTAACTCTGTCATGCTTTCTCTATGTCAGTTTTATATATGGCCAGCTGGTTTCATCATATCAGACATAACTCAGTTCTGATATGACTTTACCCCCATGGCCATGAGCAGTAATTGGTTAAGGTTCTAGTGTTACGTATCTTTGATTAAAAAATTAAATTCATGGGGCACCTGGGTGGCTCAGTCGGTTAAGCAGCTGCCTTCGGCTCAGGTCATGATCCCAGGGTCCTGGGATCGAGCCCCGCATCGGGCTCCCTGCTCAGCGGAGAGCCTGCTTCTCCCTCTACCTCTGTCTGCCGCTCTGCCTACTTGTGCTCTCTCTCTCTATCTCTGTTAAATAAATAAATAAATCTTTAAAAAAAAATAAAATAAAAAATTAAATTCATGTCTAATTTTACTGCTTAATATTAATGGATGGATTAAATCAGAGACACTGATTTAAAAGGCAGTGAAATAAGAGCTATCATTTTTTTTAATGTTTTATTTATTTATTCATGAGAGTCAGAGAGAGAGAGAGAGAGAGGCAGAGGGAGAAGCAGGCTCCCCGCCTAGCAGGGAGCCCGATGCGGGACTTGATCCCGGACCTCCAGGATCATGACCTGAGCTGAAGGCAGTCGCTTAACCAACTGAGCCACCCAGGCGCCCAAGAGCTATCATTTTTAAAAGAACTAATCCTATACCAGTCACTCTGCTAAGAACATTAAATATATTTAATTATCACAGTCATTTTTTAACATAAGAACTATTATCTTATTCATCTTATAGATCAGAAAATGGAAACCCAGAGAAAGAAGATAACCCATGTAAGATCATATAACTTGTAGGAGTCTTAGCAAACTAACATGAGAGTGCAGGTTCTGAAGTCAGCCTGATGTCAAAGGCTGTTTAGCTTCCATGTCTTACTTTACTCATCCCTAAAATGGAAAAAAAAAAAAAATAATCTACCTCACAGGACTGACGCAAAGAATGAGAGATTGGTAAGAATCTAAATTTAAGCAGCATATTTATCTTCTTATACTATTCTTGAGAAGGTTGAATTAGTTAATAGAATTAATGCACTTAGAACAGTCTGGGAGTAGATAAACATTCACTAACTATTTAAAATAATGAGAGAAATGTTTCAAGCAGGCTATCAGAAAAATCCAGATGAAGAAAATAGTGCTTCAGTGTCCACAGTAATTGTTTCTTAAGTGAATACGAGATAATGGAATGGGGAGAAATGGACTAGTAACAGGATAACTAACTCCCAGTTCAACCAGTTACTAGCCATTAAACTTGGCCAAGTCACTTTGCTTCTTCACTTATAATCAAGAAATAATATCTACCTTCCCTACTTTATAGGTTGACTAAATGAAATTTATTATTTGTTTATTTAAATAAACACCCCTCTCTCAAATTGTTTGCCAATAAATTCTTTAAGTGCTTATAATGATCAGTGTAGAAATTTCAGGGTATGTGACCCTCCATGTATTCATTTTCACAAATAACTCTCTCTTTAGAGGGGTATTATTAGCAGAAATGAATGGAATGTTCCCAGGATGAAGTCAAGACTCTTAGAGTGGCCAAACTGTACAAAAATTATATTTTTCTGACAAATTTAATAATATTACACTAAACTTATTCTGTACAATTTCATTTTTCTCT
Source organism: Neomonachus schauinslandi (assembly GCF_002201575.2). Classification (NCBI taxonomy): domain Eukaryota; kingdom Metazoa; phylum Chordata; class Mammalia; order Carnivora; family Phocidae; genus Neomonachus; species Neomonachus schauinslandi. The sequence continues at coordinate 96,211,963 of NC_058403.1, read as the reverse complement.
TGCAGAGACTTGTGATTTTGTCACCTAGATATATTTTTTTAAGATTTTATTTATTTATTTGAGAGAGAGAGGGAGAGAAAGAGAAGGAACAGGAGGAGTGGCAGAGAAAGAAGGAGAAGCAGACTCCCCGCTGAGTGGGAGCTTGATGCAGGGCTCAATCCCAGGACCCTGACTGAGATCATGACCTGAGCCAAAAGTACATGCTTAACCGACTGAGCCACCCAGGCACCCCTGTCACCTAGTTTTTAATTTACATGACAATTCTGAAAACAAGACCCCAGTAGTCATTGATAAGAGGGCACCAAGAGTGAACAATGCCCCTGATATAAAATCTAACTTTTTAAAAAAGATTTTATTTATTTGTCAGAGAGAGAGAGAAAGAGAGCACAAGCAGAGGGAGTTACAGGCAGAGGGAGAAGCCTCTGTGGCACTCGATCACAGGACCCTGGGATCATGAGCTGAGCCAAAGGCAGACATTTAACCATCTGGGCCACCCAGGTGTCCCTAAAATCTAACTTTTTATGCACATCCTTTATAAACTCACCTCCTTAGTTTTATTGAAAGTGAAGATAGCTGGTAACAATTTGGTAGGAAGCGGAATCTAAATATGCACAGGGTGTGAAAAATAGATACAGGATGAAGTTGATTCCAGATGGTGGAAAAGATTGATTGCCAGGCAACCTGAATTTTGTTCCTACCAATTTATTATTAGAAAAGTAATCTTATATTGTTACTTAAAGCTCCTAACCCCAGTTTCCACACTTATACAAAAATGATATTTGCATCATTTTTCCAAAAGCATTTATTGAATGCTAATCTTTGCAAGTTTTAAAAATGAATTTATGGAGATTACACAGAATATTGAAAGCAAACATGTATACACTGCCTATTGTAGAAGACAAAATGTTGTACATTATAAATAAGCACAATACTGCAGACAAATAGTAAAGGGAAAAGTTTCATTCCCACGGGAGCAAGTTTTATGTGGATGTGTCTTTTAGGCTGGAAGAAGAAGCAGTGATTTCTTTTTAGATAGGGGTGATGACTTTGCATTCCAGATGTAGTGAAGAGTCTAAGCTGAGGCCCAGTAGAGAGAAAAATCAGTGTGTTGAGGATACATTGGGAAGTCTGCAAAAGCAGAGAATGAGAATTTTTTTGTGGTTTCTCTATGGATATTTCATGGGGGTATATAAAAATAATAAGTAGGGCATAGGAATGGTTGATGACTATGCCAAAGTGGCATAGATTTTTATACTAATAAACTTATTAAGCCCCTGATCTATATGTGAAGCCTTCACCAAGCACAGCTAATTAGAGACAACCAGTTTATTAATCTGGATACAAAGTCCTGCATGGAGGCCTCTCAACAATTGGGAAAGAAAAACAATCACACTGAGTTTGTTCTGCACTCAAAATAACTGAGCAGTCCAATAGCTATCAATAAAAATGTTAGCCTATTTAAAAAAAAATAAACTTTTTGCTCTTATTTTTTTACTCTTATTTTTAAAAGAAGAAACTTCATATGTATATGTTGGAGTGAACATAAAAATAATCATTTGAAATACAAAGTGTAAATTCTACCAATAATATCAATTTTAAAGTTGCATATTGTTTTCTCTGTTGCTTTATGAAGAAAGAGATACAGAAAATAATACTCATATCTATTTAGAATATTTTTGACCAACTAATATCCATTAGAGTATATCGCTTTTCAGAAATAATATAATACTGACTAATTTATTTTGTAATCCATCATAAATGCATTACAATTGCATATGATCAAACACTGCAAAGTACAAAGCAGTTGCATGTGTTTAGAGTTAAATGGATATATAACATAAATATTATAAAAGATACTAAATGAGATCTCTATATACATATATATGCAGGTAAGCTATCTATTTCTAATGTATTGTTACAACCGCAAGAAAGAAGAAAATATTATACATTAACTTCTAAATGAATCGGTATATCAGGGAAGATGAGAATTTATAAAATTATGTTAACCTTGCCTTATGATATTTGATTATGTTCTGCTCAGGGGAGAAAAACATTTTAGTAATAATATTTTGTGATTTTTTTTATTGCAGTTTTGTTTTGTCATATTATTTCTTATGTTGCTTTCTGCTGGCACACAGAAATGCCAATGAAACCACTGAGGCTGATGCCTTCTCATAACTACAAGGCATGGTTCATTACAGATAGGTTATTACAATAACAGAAAACAAGTACCTTCCGAGAAGCTAAGTATAGTTAGTTACACTTTAAAACTGCTTGTAGTATGTCAATGCAGTGGAACTGCAAAAAACAAATGATAGTTAGAAACAGTTGCTTGGACCTCAGGCAGAGAAACGTTTTAAAACATCCATGGTATAAGAAATATTCTCATCCAGGGGCACCTGTGTGGCTCAGTTGGTTGAGCGGCTGCCTTTGGCTCAGGTCATGGTCCCAGGGTGCTGGGATCGAGCCCCACCTCAGGCTCCGGAGCCTGCTTCTCCCCCTCCCACTCCCCCTGCTTGTGTTCCCTCTCTTGCTGTGTCTCTCTCTGTCAAATAGATAAATAAAATCTTAGGAAAAAAAAAAGAAATATTCTCGTCCAAAGTATGAGAAATGTACCTTTGTTCACTTACAACTTCAGTGTTTGGTGTGAAAGTTTGTTCAAACATAGAGAGTGCCTCTGTGGACAAAAGGGGAAAAGACAAAAGGACCTACAGCCAATTAATGAAGCTGGAGATTTGTGAAGATGTGAGTCAGTAATGGGAAACTTGAATCTGAGCACATCACAATTGGCAGCACTTGTTCTAAATTTCTGTCATATGAATGGTGGTGTAAACTCAACACTCCGTATAAAGGGTCATCCATGAGAATTCTGTAGGTTAGATCTATCATGAGCTATTAGAAGATGAAGGTTTCTGCATGAATAGCTTGAACACAGAAAATTATATGATTTATCATTATGTCCCAGTATCACTTATCACTCCTCATAGTGATTACTTAATAAATAATTGATGATGATGGTGATGATGATTAATGATAAAGCTAATCACAATCATTACATTTGATCACATATAGAGTGCCAGGAACTTTGAAAATATTTTATATAATTTTAAAAATACATCTCCTAAGAGGATATTATTATCTTCTTTTTGTAGACAAGAATAGTGATGCACAGAAAAGTTGAGTAGCATACCCAAAGTCAAATAATTATCATGTTAAAATTGTAATACTTAAAAAGTTACCTGTCTCTAAACCTAGGTACTTTAAACTGTTTTTAAGTGAACAGATGAGTGAATGAATGCTGTGAGTTCTAAAGATTTCTCTTGCTTCCTGTGTATATTGGGGGAGGGCAGTGTACCCATTTCCTCACATACTCGCAATGTTACAATTTAACATTTAGTAAGTGTCCATAAGAAGGAGAGGGAATGCATTTATGACTTTAGTAGAAAAGTATTAGTCTTTTTCCAGATATTTCCACACTGCAATATTTTGATATGTTCATCTCCATCTGATCATTTATGACTTTTATATTCAGCACCAGGACACACAGTAGTCCATTCCACACAGACTCTGTCAGAGTATTATAAAAGGAACTATTTAAGTAACCCACATCTAAGTTACTATAAGGACAAAGATTAAGATATCATCACATGAACTCTTATTCTTCTTGTCTCTTTGGGTCTACATCTGGTCAATTGGAAATAGGCATATACCCTTTCTCCCCTCATCTTGGAAGTAATTTATATTTTAGTTTGCTCTGATATTTTCTTGGAAAAAATTGAAAATGGTGATTGTTTTAATTTTATTTTAATGCAATTTGGTTTTAATTTTAGTTTTAATTAGAGAGGGATATCACAATGAATCCTTTGTGTCCATATAATTCCACACATTTATCCTTAATCACCATATCATTTTAGAAATATTATTACCAAGACCATTTTGGAAATAATCCTTTCTATTACTCCTATCCATGGCAATGGCTAAAAGAAGATTAGTGCTATTCAAACTCAACATTATCATGTTATGCCACAGTTGACTGTTTTGGGGAAAAAAATCTCACCCAAATGGACTGAGTGGCATCCATTTTAGGGATTATAGAATTTGGTTCAGGGACTATACCTTCTCTGTGGCCAATTTCTTAAATGTAGGAGGGCAAGGCTTGGCCATATTAGTTGATCATTTTACCATGAAAACCAGGGGATTGAAAACATTTGAATAAGGATGAATGGGATTTATTGGAAACAGCAGGGAAGACAGTAAAAAGGAGAGAGAAAAGGAGAAAGAAAAATGCACAGTATTCAGCTCCCTGGTTCCATTTCACTGCTAAGGCTTGTCTATTCCAGGCCCTTCATTTCTCTTTTCTCTTCGTAACTAGGCCTTTAACTAAGGTAATATAAATATATTTCCAACCAAGGAAGCAGTATGAGAGAAAATACTTGGAATGAGAAATAGAGAATTATCTACATGCTGATGTATCAAATAATATGAAATGTAAACACAATGAATTGGAATTTTACAAAATAATGTAAATGTTTCAACATGTATTCTAGAAGATTATTTTTTTATATTTTGATGTGTACATAATATATTCCATGAGGGTCATAATTAGCTATGCAAATTAAATGCAGTATTAAACTAAATACATGTGTTAAACTTAAGAATACATGGAGTCTCCATCCTTTAAATAATACCAGAAATTGATGTAGTTAAATAATTAAAAGGGTGTATTTCTGCTGCTGAAGATCTCAGAATAAGACTGGAAGAGTTTCAGCTTCATTAAACTGCGGTTATTTTTTATAATATACTCTTATCATTTGCTTTCAAATTTACAGATGAACTTTCAGAAACCTCTAAAAGACATTTGCCATCTTTGTCCAATTTATAGAAAACATTAGATCACAATACAAACTAAGTTTATTGCAATATAACTACAAATTTGGTGATGGAAAAAGAAACATAAAATTTATAACTAGCATTTAAAATAATCAGTGTGTAGTCAGAAGTAGTTATTTTTTATCATTTATAGCTTTAGAGGAATTTAAAGAGAAAACATATCTTAAGTGATAATTTGCTGAACTAAAGAACAGTGAGAATGACCCTGGTTTCCAAAGCATTTCTCTGTTCAAATTTAATTACTTTTACTCTTTTTCATACATAAAATGAAGTTATGATGAATTCAGTCTTTGAAAGAAGTATTTTTAGTTCTCAACAATGTTGGTTCATAACTCTCCCTAGAGCTTCCTTGTTGTAATCTGAAATTGGCCCCTGTGCTCAGAAGGTAGAAAGAAACCAAAGAAAGAGGCAAGCCACTCCAATTTGGTAGGTGGCAATTTGTTTGTTTGTTTCTCTTTTGCCAACCCACAAAATTTTGCTTCCTTCTGTCATTCCCTAATGAGAGTAAATGGCAACTCAGTTCTATTACTCAGATTTAAAACTTTGCTATCATCTTTGATACATATCTCTCCCCGCCCTCATGCAAACCTTTCTTTGAAATATAGCCAAAATGCAACTGCCTCTTAAAATCACACTTGCTTCCATACTAGCCCCATATAATCTGTTTTCTGCCTATTAACCCTTAAAATTCAACCAGCTGTTTTCAGTTCAAAATGTGAAGAACTTGAAAATCATCACTTCTATCCTTATGGCAAGGACAGAAAAAGATAGACAAACTGAAAAACAATGACTTACATTGCACACATCAGAAAACTGAGGTCTACAAAATCTTGAAAGATTGGTGGATGCAGAGAGTTGCAGTCACATTCTGGTTAAATGGAGAAAAATCCAATTAAATGGTAAAATTAATGAATTTCTGGAAGCTGGATGTGGACAACCTTGAGAATGAGAAATCCTGGAAGTCACAGATTTAGGGAGATCTCCACACATTTGTGTGTTTTATTTTCATGAACCCCACCAAAGTTCTGATGGTGTGGAGTTAAAAAGATCCTCTTGTGGCTCTGGTAGGAGCAGAAGAATAAATGTGAAATATTCCTAGAGCATTATTAATAACAAAGGTTTACTCTATAGAGGAAATATCTTACCAAAGCCTTATCCCACCTGGGGAAGCACATTTCTACCACTGCAGCCCCCAATAGTATTTTTTTTTTCTCATGGAAAAGGGAACATAAAACTAAGATATGTAGTTGTACATTAATCTGGGGGAGCAGAATTAACAAAAGACAGGCCCATAAAAGAGACTTAGTCATAAGGTTATAGAGTTCTTCTTACCCCCCACTTCTTAACTACCACATCAATAAGGCTTCAGTATAATAGTAGGAGATGCAAGACTCAGGTGCTCTGAGTTATAGTACTTAGGGAAGTCTGAAGTAAAAAGGGGACACAAAAATAAGGACCTTAGAAGAACTCGAAGCTTCTGACACTATAGCCATAGCAAACACTGAAAACTAACTCATAGCCAGCCTAACATAAATCTTCACGCTAGAGATCTATTTACTTCCATTTCTATTACCTGATACAACCTGTTCAGCTTCCAGAATAGATTGCAAGACATGTCAAAAGGCAAGAAAAAACACAGAAGACACAGGGCAATCATCAGAACCAGACTCAGACATGACATAGACTTTGGAATTCTCAGAGAACTTCAAATATCTGTGATTAATATGTTAAGAGCTTTAATTGAAAAAAATACACACAATGTGCAAAAATAAATGTATAATGTAAGAAGAAAGATTGATACTGTAAGAATTAGAAGGAAATACTAGAAATAAAAAAATACTGTAACATAAATGAAGAGTTCCTTCTTTCAGTGCAGTCATCAGTAGACTCAAATTGACCAAAGTAAGAATCAGAGAGCTTAAGGACAGATCAAGAGAAATGTCCCAAACTGAAAGGAAAAGAGAAGAAAGTTTTTTACAAAAAAAGACAGATCATATAAGAACTGTGGGACAATTTTTAACACTGAACATACACATAATTGGAATATTACATACCATATAGAGGATGGAGCAAAAGAAGTCAAGAAGAAAAAATATCCTTTACCAAAAGAGAAATAAGGATGCAAATTAACATAGACTGCTAATAGGAAACTATGAAAGTAAAAAGAAACTAGAGTGAAATATTTGATGTTAAAAAAAAAATCTGAGAATTCTATGCCTAGAGAAATGATCCTTTGAATGTGAAGAATAAATGAAGAGCTTCTCAGACAAACAAAAATTTATCATCAGGGAATTTATCACTAGCAGACTTTCTCTGCAAAAAGTGGTAAAAGATTCTTTGGGGAAAAGAAAAATGATACTCATCGGAAACTCAGATCTACAAAAAGGAAGAGAGAACATCTGAGAAGGAATAATTGAAGGTAAAATAAAATATTTTAACTTTATTCATAATTGCCTAATATAGAAATATTAAAAGTAGCAATAATAGCAGTGTATCTATGATGATAGTATATGGCAAAATAAGATGAATGATAGTAATGCTACACAAAATAGAAGGAAATGGGAGTATTCTCTCATATGATACAGGAACTAAATGTGAAGTGGTATAATGTTATTTGAAGGTGGACTTACATTAGTTAAAAACATTATATTGCAAACTTAGGGAAACCATTAAAGAAAACTAAGGAGAAAAATGGAATCATACAAAATGCACAATTAAACCCTTCTAAAGAAAGAAATAAAAGAAAAAAGAAACAAAAAATGAAATAAATAGAATAATAGTTATACATGTGGTGGATATTAATCTAATTATATTAACAATAACTTTTTTTAATTTTTTTTTATTTATTCATGAAAGTCAGAGAGAGAGAGAGAGGCAGAGGCAGAGGGAGAGAAGCAGGCTCCCCGCCTAGCAGGGAGCCCGATGCGGGACTCGATTCCAGGACCCTGGGATCATGACCTGAGCCGAAGGCAGACGCTTAACCATCTGAGCCACCCAGGCGCCCCATTAACAATCACTTTTAAGGATAATAGTCTAAATACAATTAAAAGACAAATTTTCAGTGTGGATTGGGAAAAAAAAAACAAAACAGACCTAACTCAATGTTCTGTAGAAAATAAACAACTTTAACTTTTAAAAATTTTAATTCCAGTGTATTTAACATAGTGTTATATTAGTTTCAGGTGTACAACATAGTGATTCTTGGCAGTTCCATATATTACTCAGTGCTCATCAAGGTAGTGTACTCTTAATTCCCTTCACCTATTTCACCCATTCCTATACCTACTTCCCCTCTGGTAACCATCTGTATCTTCTCTATAGTTAAAAATCTGTTTTTTGGAGAGAAAAAAAAAACTTTAAATATCAGCTCTTAGATAGATTAAAACTGCCAAATATCACCAATCAGAGAGATAATTCTTGTTCCTTGATATAAAATAGACTTCATCATCATTCCCCATAATATTACTCTGCTTTTTTTCTTATCATAATACTTATTTTCACCTGCTATGTATATATGTATGTGTACGCATAGGTGTTTGTGTGTGTTTAATATCTCTCTCCCAACAGCACATGTAATTCATGAAAGAATTTTTTCTACGTGTGCACTGCTTTAACTCTAGGGTCTAGAGCAGTTCTAGCATACGATGAGTTAGGAATATTCGTTGAATCAATGAGTGATTACATTAATTGTATTAAATAACACCCTTACAGGGTGCCTGGGTGACTCAGTTGGTTAAGCGTCCAACTCTTGATTTCAGTTCAGGTCATGGTCTCGGGGTTGTGAGATTGAGCCCTGCATCGGCTCTGCAGGGAGTCTGCTTGAGATTCTTTCCCTCTTCCTCTTCTTCTGCCCCTCCTCCGACTCACACTCTCTTTGTCTCTCTCTCTCTAAAAATAAATAATCTTATATATATGTATATATATATGTATAAAACACCCTTTCCCCAAAAAAATGGAATTAAAAAGATGATATCTATAATTTGAAAAATATTGACCAAAATGGGTATTAAAGGTAACATAAGTAAAGATGTAAATGAAATATTAATACTCTAAAGTAACAAACATGTATAACTAAATATGTAAAATAAAATACATATATGTGATACAGTTATTTCAACTTATAAAAGTATATACTATAAACAATCCCATTTATAGTATGTAGGCTGGAAATTTAAAAGAAAAACTAATTTTATTATTTCCACCTCTCATCTCATACCAATCTACTACTAAGCTTTTTTGAAATTTGTTATGACATGTGGCTTACTGATCCATAAAGCACTCACCGTCCAAAAAAAAAAAAAAATATATATATATATATGTATTTCCTTCTTCAATGCACACAGCATCCACAAGGGGATTTTTCTGATATTTAAAGATATCAGAAAATGAGATACATAATATATAATTTCAGATTCTACTGTGATTTATACTGGCTTTAATCCAACTTTATTTTGATCTATGTTTAAAGTGTTAGAAATGAAATTCAATGCTTTTTCTCAGATACACAGTTTATTGACTATCTTCAAACTCAGGGCACGTTATTTGGTAGACCTAAATGCTGTTAGCCACAATCTTTTTGAATTGATATGATATGTGACTAAGAACTGCTCCATGGATTGCTAGTTCATAGAAAGAATTCTCAGGTGGTATTTGGAGGAATACTTAAATTTCAAACAAAACTGGTAAATTGTTGCCTTGCCATTTAGTATCCTGAGAAAATTATTCATATAAAATCTTTGAGATATATGCCTTTATAATTTTATAAAATTTAATGAATATGTATCACCATACAAGCTGAGCTATAAAGCCATTGAATGCTGATAGTTTTGATTTACCAATTTTTTTTTTTTTTTAGGAGGAAGTAGTTACATCGTGAAAATAACAAGTTACTTTGAGTGGATGTTCCTGATTTATCTTTAGAGAATGCAATAATAAATTAAAAATTAATGCTGTATTACCAGTTATCTAGTCTGCCCCTTCCATGTTCACACATTTCTTTAGTGGCCCATTAAAAAACACACAAAAGTAACCTCTGAGTCTACAACTTGCTGGGACTTACAGTACAATGTTGAAAATGAATGGTGAGAGGGGACATTCTTGCCATCTTCCTGATATTAGTGGGGAAATTTTTAGTTTCTTGCCATTAAGTATAACATTAGCTATAGGGAATTTTTGTAGATATTCTTTATCAATTGGATGAAGTTCCCCTCTATTCCTCTTTTTTTTGATATTTTGTCCTTAATGAGTGTTAAATTTTACTAAATGCTTTTTCTGCATCTATCAGTATAATCATTTGATATTTCTTCTTTAATCTGTTGATGTGATGAATTACACTAATTGATTTTCAAATGTTAAACCAGCTTTGCACACCTATAATAAATCCCACTTGGAATATTCTTCTTATAGGCTGTTGGACTCGATTTGTCAATATTATGTTGAGAATTTTTGAATCTATATTCATGGGAGAAATAGGTCTGAAGTCGACTCTGTTTTGAAGCAACAATGGGGCCAACTCCAAGCAATGGTTTGTGATTGGTCTAAATTAACTGTAACATTGCATACCGTACTTTATTGTCCTCTTTTGCAGTTTGATGTGATCAAGTAATTAAGTCCTGGCCAGTAAGACAAAACCTGCTGAGACGATTTCTTCCAAAGATTTTTCTTTGGTGATAAAGGGGATAGATGTGACTCCTTCAGGCTTTTTAACATTCCTACTTTCATGTTCTTCATCACTGAATATAGGTATGGTGCTTTGAAGTGAAGTAGCCATTTTGTGATCATGAAAAAAATGTCCAGAGACTTATACTTACCGGGGATATTTAAGTCACTGTCAAAAATGCCAAAAGAAAGGATTAACTCTAGACTTTCTGTTATGTTAGCAAAATAATTTTTTAAATTTTTTTAAAGATTTTATTTATTTATTTGACAGAGAGAGACACAGCAAGAGAGGGAACACAAGCAGGGGGAGTGGGAGAGGGAGAGGCAGGCTTCTCACTGAGCAGAGAGCCTGATGCGGGGCTGGATCCTGGAACCCTGGGATCATGACCTGAGCCGAAGGCAGACGCTTAACGACTGAGCCACCCAGGCGCCCCTAAAATTTTATTTTTTAAGTTACTGTTAGATATCTGTTTACTTGCAATGGAAAACATTTCCAATGATATGGTTTCCTAAAAATATTGGTCTACTTTATTTTAAAGGGACTAATGGTTTTGAATTATGTCTTGTGTGTTTCTTAGTATGTTTTATAATAAGAAACCAGGAAATCATAACTTTCTATCGGTTATTTATTATGTTAACAATATTTTCTACTGTTTGACGAGAATTTATTGAATACACACTACACAATAATAGCACAGTGAATCCAGTGCCCAAAGGGTTAACGGGACTAATAAGCACAGCTGCAGACTAATAAGTGCAGCTGCAACTTTTTGCCCAGGCTTTTTCATTTGCCTTTAAATTTCCCTGTGACTCTCCTCCTTTGGGAAGGTGGATTTAAAGTTTGCCCTTTCATTTCTTTGTTTGGCTGCCTCTCGAATAAACCCTTCTCTTGCTGGATACTCGATGTCTCAGTAATTGGCTGCGTTTGATATCTGGCAGACAAATGTGTTTGGTTACAAATTTGACCAGCCACACCAGGAGCTCTTTGCCAGTGATTTGTTAGGCTCCAGCCAGTAACCCGAGTCTGGTAACAGGTCCAAGCAGCTGCCTAGGCTCTTTGTCCTAGGGACTGTTCTGCCCCTCCCCCATATACCACCACTGGGGACCTCCAGCCTTTGGTGCTAAACTTAAATCTTGTGGCAAGGAAACAGTTTTTGGTTTTGGTTTGGACAGACCTCTCTTGGTGAGTATTTCATGTGCAACAGCACATGAACTTATTTCTTCTTCCCGTTTGGTTTGGCTTAAATTTCTTCCTCCCATTTCGTTGCCTCCAAATAGGCGATTTTGGTTCTCTTCGCTTTCTTTTCTTGCTTGCTTAAGAGAAGTCTGGCTAGGGGGGTGCCTGGGTGGCTCGGATGGTTAAGCAGCTGCCTTGGGCTCAGGTCATGATCCCAGGGTCCTGGGATCGAGCCCCGCATCGGGCTCCCTGCTCAGCAGGAAGCCTGCTTTTCCCTCTCCCACTCCCCCTGCTGTGTTCCCTCTCTTGCTGTGTCTCTCTCTGTCAAAAAATAAATAAAATCTTAAAAAAAAAAAAAAGTCTGGCTAGAAAGCTGTTTGGTTCAGTCACTGAAGCTCTGACTTTTAGGGAGGAACTAGAAAGTAGGAAGCCATTTGGTTTAGTTGCTAAAGCCCTGACTTTCAGGGAGGAACTAATGCTTACAAGAGACACTACTGGCTTCATTTGGTTGTTTTGTTGCTGTAGCTTTTGGTATCTGAATAAAATTCGCCATGTTCTAATTGAGAAATGGGAAATGACAATTTGATCCCCACAGGCAGCCCTTCGGACTATATTCTCCAAAGTTGGGCATTTTTTGCATCACTGCTTGGCCACAATATTAGACTCCAGTGAAAACTGACCAATTAATGGCTCCATAAATTATACTACCATCTTGCAACAAGATTTTTGTTGTAAAAGGGAGATACCTGGAAATTGGGCCTTTGAGATTTTGTTTGTATCTTGTTTGTGTATTTGTGTGTCCATGTATACTGTAAATGTGAAAGATTTATTCTACCTCTGGATGGTACTGATAACATTAACTTGTAAAAGGGCTCTATTTAGTTGGTTTAAAGGTAAGCACTTGTAAGAATTGGGCATTCTAAATCTCAGAAAGATAGAAACTAATCCAAATGTTTTACAAGTTCACATGATCTGGGAAAATACTTGGTATTAAAGCTAATTTAAGGTTGCTTTAATTAAAATATGTCTTAAATTATCAACATTACATATAAAACTTTTATTCTGCCTATGCTTACTGAAAGTCAAATAGGTTCATATTATCTCCAATGCAAAATTTGTAAGAAAAAAAACTTTGTCTAATGCATTATGAAGTTCTATGAAGTTTTATGGGTAATCTAGGAACTATTTTAATAAGTATAATTAAGACCACTGGAAATAATGAGGAAAACAACTCAATATGCAAGGAAAGTGAGACTGGTTAAAAAAGAAAAACTTAGGACTAAAGCTGAATGAATGTAAAAACAAAAGTTGTAGAGGTTTATGAGAAGGAAACCTTTGGAAAGGAATTTTGTGCATGTATGGAGAATGGTATATAAAATTAGGGAATGATCAACACCTGGGGAAAAGGAAGAATAAAAAAGCAAGGTTAGGCGGAAGTTGAACAGTGATACAGTATCAACAACAGAAGCCTTAAATGAGTCTCTGAGAAGTTCCAAAAGTTGGATTACCCTTCAGAACCATCTTAAATAGGGAAAGCGGGTGGACTTTTATAAGTCATTGGATGTGACCACCTGGGAAGAGGGCATGACATTGGAGACACAGCTGTCTTCAGTATAGGTAATCCCCAATGGTATCTGAGAGTTGAGAGTTTTGGTGGCATCCCACAGCTGAGAGTCCTTCCTTCCTGATGGAGACTTTGATCACATTTCAACCTCCCCTATAAGAACACAAATCCATGCAGTGCCCTGGATGTCCTTGTCCCAATTAAGTGTATATCAACAGGTGAGTGATAGGAAGGAAAATGGAGGGATTCCATAAGTTTTTTTTTAAAAATCCATCTTGTTGGAATGAATGAGTTTTAATATCAGAAGTACATGAGTATAAGATTGTAGTTGGGTTTTTCTCCCTGTTAAAATGACAGTCTTCTTAAGACTATTAGTCTAAATTGTAAACAAGGGTTTTTATTTATCTTGAATAAGTCTACAAATCTAGTCTGCCTAGAAAACAAAATGTCTGTTTTGTCTTTATGCGGTCTCTACTTCAGAAAGTTGAATCTTCTCCATATTAAAAAAACTTGACAACTATATAACCCTCTGCATTTGCCTTTAGAATCTCTTCTTGCCACCTTTGCTAAATAAGTTTTGTAATGATCTGTAATCCTATTTAGGCATGTGCTTTAAAACCTGATATTTCAGACAAAATTCTCAAAATTCAACTTATAAATAAGGGCTTTTTGATTAATTAGGCTTGTTTACTCGGTATGTCAAATTACACGGGAAACACTGTCAAGTGATAAGCCTTCCTAGGTTATATTGTATGGGTGAATGCTATCATTGTTCCAGAATTTCCTAATGTCCTTGTATAATTATTGAGGTGTTGTGTGTCATAGAAATAACCAAATTTCCATGTCAATTGCATTGTAATGAACCATGGCCATCTTTGAGTCTTGTCATTTACAGTTATTGTTTTAGTCTAGTGCTCTTGCAAATGTGTTTCTGCCTTAAGGAAATTCATAGATTTTGACAACTACAGGTCTGTAATAATTTCTAGAACTAATTAGAAAACTGCATTTAAACAGACACGGGATTGACTGAATTGAGGAAGAAGAGTTGTCAAAGTCTCAGATGCTGTGGATTCCTTTTGTACATTGAAGCAAATTCTGTTAGCAATAGCAAAGGACAGAAAACAAAGGCTTCCGAAGATGCATGTAAGCATGAAGCACTTTAAGCCATCCAAGAGATTCAAGCTGAAGAAAACCATTTTAGACTGATTGTCAACTCACCCTATCATTTTTGATCATGAATTTTTTAGGGCCTGTTTATCATGAGCACTCTTTGAAGGAAGCCAAAAATATGCAAGTGACACCCCAAATAAGGATCATAACCACTTAGACTCTGAACATGTGTTTGCAGTGAAAGCTGGAAAGCAAAGAACTGTTAGCAGTGCCATGGTAGCTGGTCAAGATTCAAATACTTCAGAAATCATTATCAGAAAGATTTAAAGTGGTTCCTGGAGAAACAATAGATCTAATTTACCACCAGCTATTGAGAAAGTACACTGTTATGCTCAGAATGTGTCTATCCAAGGCTATCCACAGAAGCTGATCAAATCCCTCAAGATTTTTGCCTTGAGTTCTGGAAACAGAGCCAGTGGTTAAATAGCTTACCAATCACTGCTAGGGAACTGGAATCTCTGATTTGTCTAATAGAGGCAGGAGCAAGGTTAGAATTAAGAACAGAAACAACCAAAGAAGATGCTAAGGATTTCAATTTTATCAACTTTGGCAAACTACCAAAGAGCTAAACATTCAGGTTGCTGTGTAAAAGGACTATCAAGCCAATATCTCCAAGGATTATTAAAGAATATGAAAAAAAAAAATACTATGACTCTCATTGAAAACACTACTGGTTGTCTGTTCTTCCAGATTTAAGGAAATTGTTTCTCATAAGCTATCTATGACTTAAAGAAACATGGTAACAAATACTTTTTTTTTCCCCCTCCAGAATTCAGAAACCTTCAGTGAGTATTTTTAAATTTTCATGGCAATGCGCTTATTTGCCTAAGTTCTATAAGAATCTGTTCTCCTTATGACAGAACACTATTAGAAATGTTGGTCATATTACTAAAACTTTGACTGGAATGTCATATTTAAGGAGATATGCATAGACTCCGATATGATCGGACAGCTTTAGGGAATTAAGGTTGATATATGGAACCACTGAAGCCCCTTGTAAAAATCAGCAAGTACCTTGCTTACATGGTTTCTAGCAGCCTTACCAGGTGAGTAAAGAGGGTCACTTCCTGGCAGGTGCAGGATCCTCAGGATATTATGGGGACTTTGAAAAAAGAGGAATTCACCCAAATCTATAGATATTGCAGGCAAAAATCTGATGGCAAGTATTTGGCTTGGCTTCTTAGTCTCAAGAGGCTCTTAAAAGTTCACTTTGAAATTCCTTATGGAAAGTTGCAACTTTGTCAGATTTTAAAAAAGGACTATGTGGCCAATCATTATTCTTGCTGTGCTTATGTAAATATGCCAAGTTTGTTAAAATTGGACTTATTTTATAAACAAATTAGTTTTAATTTGACTATCTTTGGTGGAAATGAGGGTGATTTTAGAGAACTATGTTTCAATAACACACCTTTGCGAATGTTAGATCCTAGTTCTGATTAACTTTCTTTGAGTGTTTGCCTGTACACCTGGACTGAATCCTAAATTCTAATATCCTCTAGTGTCTGACTATGAGTCTTCAAACTAAAGTTTCCAGTTTTCTCCCATTCTCTTTACTTAGAATCATTGAGAACTAAAAGTGCTCTTTTTCCTGAAGCCCTGCCACTTGAAGCTAGACAACTTGAGGTAATCTTCAGAGAAAAATGGCCTCAACGGCCCGTGTTTAGACAATCTTCATGCCTGTTTCTGTACAGGCTATTCAGAAAGATCACCAGATACCTACAGATAATTGAACAAGTTTATTCCAGCTGTCCTGATTTGATGGATTTGCAACTGTAAAATCCTGGCTTTGGGATGTTCATAGTCGGGGACAGTTTTATGGATCAAGTACAGTGGAGAACTGGATACAGTGGTGACTCATCAGATCTTGTCCACTGATGAGGACACCACAACAATTGGGCAGATCAAGCTGCCAAGCTGGCAGCCTTACAAGACTCCAAAACTCTATAATGGCTTTGGTAACAGACATACACACTTAACTAAATATCAACTCCAGTATTTCCCAGAAGACCTAAGATGATTTAAGAAATAGGGACTTGGACACCACGCTGGCACTAAAGATGGCTGAAAATATAATGAATCCTTATCCCAGAATTTCTTGTGGAAGAAATAATCATATTCACCAAAGCACCCATTATGGGTAAGATACTATTCTTTAGGGGATCCAGAAATATATTACAGGTCTCAGTCTTCAGAGAACTGTTTTAAAAATGTGGTATTTGTGCTAAAAAAAAAAAAAAAATCCTAAAACTGGATTCTAAAAAGTATACAACTTAGAGGCAACACAGCTAGAGAAGATGGGCAGACTTTACCATGGAGCCAAAAACAGGTAGTTTTCAATATTTGCTAATATATTTTTAACCTTTTAATCTATAGTTGACATGTTACATGAGTTTCAGGTGTACAACATAGTGACTCAACATCTCTATACCTTATGCTATTCTCACCATTGTTGTAGCTACTATCTGTCATTGTACAGTGCTATTCCAATATCATTGACTATATTTCCTGGGCTGTTCTTTTTATAACCATAACTTATTCCACATCTGGAAGCCTGTATTTTCTACTCTCCTTCATCCATTTTGCCCATCCTCCCACAACCCCTTCCCCCTGGCAACAATCATTTGTCTATATGTCGGATTCTGCTTTGTTTGGTCTGTTCATTTTTTCACCATAAAAAAAAAAAGATGAGACGTTGCCATTTGCAACATGCACAGACCTAGATGGTATTATAAGTGAAATAAGTCAGACTGAGAAAGACAAATACCATATGATTTCACTCAGATACTTGCTGGTATTTGTAGACACCTTTATAAGTTGAGTTGAAGCTTTTCCATTCCATTCAGAGAAAGCCTCAGAAGTTGTCATAACTTTTAAGCAAAATCATTCCCAGGCTTGGATTGCCTCTAACCATTCAGAGTGGCAATGGAGCAGCATTTATGGCAAAATTGCCCAAGCAGTCTCCAATACCTTGGCCATTCAATGGAAATTACCCTTCTTGGGACCCCTAGCAACCTGGAAAAATGGAAAAAAATGAACTTTGGCAAAGATAGGCCATGAAAGCAAATTAACTTGGGGGGAAAAAGCCATATTGCTTATCCTGCTTCAGGTAAGAATGGCCCCTAGAAGTAAACTTGGTTTAAGCCCCTATGAAATGTTATACGGAAGACTTTTTTTGACACTCTTTTCATTACTTAGGAGTTCCTGATGGGGCATTGAGAATTAGATACTATCAGGTACATTCAGTACATAAATTTGTTTCAATAGGTTTACCCCACAGATGTGCCCTTATGCTACCTGAATCCTGGAGACTTATTAAAGTCTTGGAAGAGCAAGCACCCAGGGAGCCAACTACAACTTTGTTGGACAAGACCTTTATGAGTTGCTGTTAATCACCCAATTTTTCAGTAAAACTATAAGGGAATTAAGCAGTGGATTCATCACACTCAAGTTACAAGAATCTACAGGTTCCCTATGCCCTATCAGCAAGGGGAACATCAAAAAGAACCCTGCTTGGACCAGCGAGCCACTGATGGACCTAAAACTATGTAGGAGAGCTGGTCCAAAGAAATTAATTGGTAAGTGCAACAAGCTACTTGGTTGCAACAAATCTCCCCTAAGGCTCTAGATAAAATTAACCAAAGGACAAAAATCTTGGTAATTAGAATGTTGGGTTTCAACCTGGAACAAAAGAATATGTATAAATGAGTGTAGAAGGGTTCCATTCCTCTAACCCTGATCTTCACCCCATTTCAGCAGGAAGTAACTAAAGGGGTCATCATCCCAATTGTCTCAAGAGTGAGGAATGATGAAAAGACAGTGGTGATTGGAACCCTTAACCAAAGGTTTATTTGGACTAAGAAGGGCAACTGCAACTTTTTATCCAGACCTTTTTTTGTTTGCCTCTGAATTTCCCTGACTCTCTTCCTTTCTGGAAGGTGGATTTGAAGCTTGCAGTCTCCTCCCCTTGTTTGGCTGCCTCTCAAATAAACCCTTTCCTTACTGCATACTCCATGACTCAGTAATTGGCTTTGCTGGACATTGGGCAAATGAACATGGGTTCAGTTACACAAATACCTTGAACCTGGTGTAAGGAAACAGATTGTTTTTTATTAATGTTAGTATTGATATTAGTATATTTTTGAGTAACACTTTAAGATTTACTCCCTTGAAAAGTCTTTAATAATGTTTAAAGATAACTCACAGTCATGGTTTTGAAACCAGTCATTTCTATTTCAGTAATTAGAATGAATTTTTAAAAAATTCTATAAACCACTGAAGCTATTTATTGAAAAATATATATTGTCAACTATATCCATTATTCTAAGTTTTTGCGTTACTGCAACAAACAGCAGACAAGTCCCTGCTTTTATGAAATCTACAGTATACTTAGTGGAAAGACAATAAAAATCTAAAACAACAGATAATTTCAAAGAGTATTGTGATCAGGAAAACATTAAGGCAGAGTTTTAGAACTGGTAAGGTGAAGTTACTTTAGAATGATACAGTATAAAATTACATCATGGGGTAATTTAGAACTGTTTTAATGTCACAAAAGAAATCTAAAATCTGGAAAGATGAATAACTTCAATAACAGTTTCAACTTAATGAGCTTTGTCAAACTGCTTGCTCACAGATAAAATAACTTATACTTTTACTTTAAAACTAGTTTGGTCTAAAAACCCCATGGCATTCTTTTGGAGAACTTTACTAAGGTACATAGTCCTTTAGATCTCAGGATTAGGAAATCAGCAGATCTGGGTTCTAGTCCCAGCCCTATACTAATGAGCTGCTTGTCTTTGGAAAACCATATCATTCAATTGTAGGAATTTAGTTCCTCTGAATTCATGTTTTCACATCTGCTAAACTGAAGGACTAGTCCAAATGATCTTTAATCCCCTTTAATTTCTAAATGTTGGAGCTTCATTAGCCTAAGGTATGGGGGGGAAAGTTTGCTGAGAAATCCAGTATATGAGTATCAAAGCACACTCTACAAATTTATAGATAGCGAGGATTGAATTATTTTATCTTCAAGTTTTTGTTTAACTTCCAGTTAACAGTATAATATTAGTTTCAGATGTAGAATTTAGTGATTCATCACTTACATATAATGATCAGTGCTCATCGCAGCAAGTGCCTTCCTTAATAAGCATCACCTATTTAACCTATCCCCTTCCCACCTCCCCTGCTAAAATCCTCAGCTTGTTCTTTATGGTTAAGAGTCTGCTCTATGGTTGGCCTTTCTTTTTCTCCCCCCATGTTAATCTGTTTCTTAAATTTCACATGAGTGAAGTCATATGGTATCTTTCTCTCACTGACTTATTTTGCTTCACATAATACACTCTAGTTCCATTCATATCACTGCAAATGGCAAGATTTCATTCTTTTTTGATGGCTGAGTAATATTCTATTGTATCTATATGCCACCTAGTCTTTATGATTCATCTGTCGATGGCCATTTGGGCTCTTTCCATAATGTGGCTATCGTTGATACTGCTACTATAAACATCAGGATACACGTATTGAATCAGTATTTTTGTATCCTTTAGGTAAATATCTAGTAGTGCAATTGGTGAGTTAGGGTAGTCCTATTTTTAACTTTTTGAGGAACCTTCATATGTACTGTTTTCCAGAGTGACTGCACCCAGTTTGTAACCCCACCAACAGTGTAAGAGGGTTCCCCTTTCTCCTCATCCTTGCCAACACCTTTTGCTTCCTGTGTTAATTTTAGCCATTCTGACAGGTGTCAGGAGGTATCTCATTGTAGTTTTGATTTGCATTTCCCTAATGATGAGTGATGTTGAGCATCTCTTCATGTGTCTATTAGCCATCTGGATGTCTTTGGAAAAATGTCTATTCATGTCTTCTGCCCATTTCTTAACTTGATTATGTTTTTTGAGTGTTGAGTTTGATAAGTTCTTTATAGATTTTAGATACTAACCCTTTATCAGATATGTCATTTGCAAATATTTGCTCCCATTCGGTAGGTTCCCTTTTACTTTTTTTGACTGGTTCCTTTGCTGTGCAGAAACTTTTTACTTTGACAAAGTTCCAATGGTTCATTTTTCTTTTTGCTTCCCTTACCTCAACAGATGTGTCTACTAAGAAGTTGCTACAGTCGATGTCAAAGAGGTTGGTGCCTGTGTTCTCCTCTAGGATTTTGATAGTTTCCTATCTCACATTTAGGTCTTTCATCCATTTTAAATGTATTTTTGTGTATGGTGTAAGAAAGTGGTCTAGTTTCATTTTGTTTTGCATGTGGCTATCCAGTTTTCCCAGCATCATTTGTTGAAAAGACTGTCTTCTTCCCATTGGACATTCTTTCTTTGTTAAAGATGAGTTGACCATATTGTGGGTCCGTTTCTGGGTTTTCTGTTCTGTTCCCTTGATCTCTGTGTCTGTTTTTGTGCTGTGTTGATGACTACAGATTTGTAATATAGCTTGAAATCCGGAATCCTGATGCCTCCAGGTTTGTTGTTCTTTTTCAAGATTGCTTTGGCTCTTCGGGGTCTTTTGTGGTTCCATACAAATTTTAGGATTTTTTTGTTGTTGTTGTTCTAGCTCTGTGAAAAATGCTGGTGATATTTTGATAGGGATTGCATTAAATGTATAGATTGCTTTGGGTAGTATAGACATTTTAACAAATTTTTTCTTCCAATCCATGAGCATGGAATGTTTTTCCATTTCTTCGTGTCATCTGCAATTTCTTTCATAAGTTTTTCCCAGGATTGAATAATTTACCCTCTGTAGTATTTAGAGGATGTATTTACATGTGAAATATATTTAAAAATGGTTACATCTCATTTATTTAAAAAATGTTTTGATATTTCAATTGCCTTTCCTGTATCCTTTTCTATTTTAAAAAAATATTTTGAGAACAATTTTTCTTTAAAATATCATCTGGAAATGGTTTGGGAATTTTATGAATACTACTGAGGAATCAATCACTAAAAAATGAAAGGTTTGTTTTTGTATTTTGCTAAATTATTTCTGCTAGTCAGCACTCAAATATACATCTGGCCACTTGTACCAAGAAAATTTGGATTCTTGTAGAAGTATTTAAGTTGGTTTTCATCTTTGCAATTACAAAAATACAAGTATCATTTTAAATTTGGACCAAAGTCTTTAAGAGTTTTTTTGTTTAGTTTTGTTTTAAACATGTACCAAAAATGCCTTATGTACTGTGTAAAGTTAACCTTAAACGATAATTAGGTTTCAGACTGAATATACAAAATTGTTCCAAGGTAGAAACTTCAGTAATTTGCAAATTACGTCAACTCTCTCCCCCTCTCCATAACCAACTAACCAAAAATTCCTGTTGATTATACCATAGAGGACTGTTTCAAATACAACTCATTCTTAACAGGCCCATTGTCTTGGACTTGGTTCAGATCTTCACTGTCCTTTAGATGAGGTACTATATAATACCTCCTATTCTGCCTCCCTTGACCAAGTCTTCCTCATCAACTTCATCTATGCAGTCCACGTACATATATTGATTTTCTTACCTTATAAGTTGTATGAGAACAGGGACAGTTCACTTCTATGTAAAGCACATGAAAATATCTGACTGAAAACAGATACAGTAGACAATCAAACACATCTGTTGAATACATAGGAAATAAATGAATAAATCAGATTTTGAAACTGCAGTATTTAAAACCTAACACTGACTTACATTACTTTCAGTATAAACTCAGTATTTCTTGGCTTAGCATACATTCACTCACCATCAATGTCTAATAACCATCAACTCCATCAACCTTGGTGTTAAGTTGCAATAAAATTTCTACTGATGTCTCTATTATGGTAGTCCATTTTATCATTAAGTATTTGTTATAAACTTTTGTACCCTCAGCTTAGAATCAACTTCCTTTTTTTTCTCCATCAGATATATTTTTATACAAATTCAATTACCAACCTCAGTGTGCCTTCTCCAGAAGATTTCGAATTTTCACAAGTCAGATACACTTATAGATTTCTGTCATGGAACACTAACATTCTAAAGACAGTGTTTCATATGCAATTCTTCATGGTCAATTAACAAATTTAATATATGGCAGTTCAACCAACTCTGTGTATGTGTATGATTTGAAAAGCTTATACATTATGCTAGTCTCAACACAAGTGTAGCTGCCATTGACTACCATACAATACTAATAAAATGTGAAAGATTATATTTCTTATGCTAGGCATTTATTCCCATGACTTATTAATTCCATAAGTGGAATTCTAGATATCCCACTCCTATACAAATTTTTCCATCCCCCAATTCCCCATTTCTCTGGTAAAAATCAGTTCTTTGTATTTACAGGTCTGATTCTGCTTTTTGTTTATTAATATTTTCTTGCTGTTGTTTCAGATTCCACATGAGTGAAATTATATGGTATTCTTTCTCAGTCAGACATATTTCACTTAGCATAATACCCTCCATGTTGTCTCAAATGACACAATCTCATCAGTTGTTATAGCTGCATAATATTCCATTGTGTATACATATGCCAAAATTTTTCTTAACCATTCTTCTATTGATGGGCACTTAGGTTGCTTGCATGTCTTGGCTATTGTACGTAATGCCACAATAAGCATAGGGGTGCATATATCTTTTCAAATTAGCATTTGTTTACTTTGTATAAATCCCCAGTAGTGGAATTATTGGGTCATGTGGTATTTCTATCTTTAAATTTTGAAGAACCTCCATACTGTTTTCCACAGTGGCTGCACCAATATTTGTGTTCCCACAATCAGTGCACAGGGGCCCTTTTTCTCAAGATCCTCACCAACACTTATAATCTCTTGTCTTTTTTTATTGTAGCCATTCTAACCGGTGTAAGGTGATATCTCATTGAGGTTTTGATTTGCATTTCCCTGATGATTAGTGATGCTACACATCTTTCCATGTGTCTGTGGCCGACTGTATGTTTTCTTTGGAAAAAATGCCTATTTTTTCCTGCCCATTTTTTAAATTGGGTTGTTTGGGGGTTTTTGGGTATTGAGTGGAATAAGTTCTTTATATATTTTGGATATTAATCTCTTGTCAAATGTATCATTTGCAAATGCTGTCTTCTGTTCAGTAAGTTCCCTTTTTTTGATGGTATCCTTGGCTGTGCAAAAGTTTTTTGTTTTTAATATTTTGATGTAGTCCCAATAGTTTATTTTTGTTTTTGTTTCCCTTGCCTTAGGAGGCCTATCTAGAATAATGTTGCTACCTCAGTGTCAGACAAAATACTGCCTATATTCTCTTCTAGGATTTTTCTGGTTTTGGGTCTCACACTTAGGTCACCCATCCGAGCTTATTTGTGTGTATGGTGTTACAAGGTGGTCCAGTCTCAGGATGCCTGAGTGGCTCAGTCAGTTAAGCATCTGCCTTCAGCTCAGGTCATGATCCCAGGGTCCTGGGATTGAGTCCCACATCAGGCTCCTTGCCCAGTGGGGAGCCTGCTGCTCCCTTTCCCCCTGCTTGTGTTCCCTCTTTCGCTGTCTCTCTCTCTCTCTCTGACAAATAAATAAAATCCTAAAAAAAAAAAAAAAGGGGGCGCCCCGTTTTTTTTTTTTTTTTTCTTTTTTTAAGATTTTATTTATTTTGACAGAGAGACAGCAAGAGCGGGAATGCAAGCAGGGGGATTGGGAGAGGGAGAAGCAGGCTTCTCACTGAGCAGAGAGCCCAATGCAGGGCTTGATCCCAGGACCCCGGGATCATGACCTGAGCCGAAGGCAGATGCTTAATGACTGAGCCACCCAGGCGCCCCCAGTCTCATTCTTTTATATGTAGCTGTCCAGTTTTCTCAGCACCATTTATTGAAGAGAAGGTCATTTCCCTATTGTATATTCTTGTCTCCTTTGTCATAGATTGACCATACAAGTGTGGGTTTATTTCTTGGGTCTCTATTCTGTTTCATTGATCAATTTGTATATTTTTTTGCCAGTACCATAATGTTTTATTTACTACAGCTTTGTAGTATATGAAATCTGGGATTGTGATACCTCCAGGTTTTTTTCAATACTGCTTTGGCTATCTGGGGTCTTTTGTGGTTCCATACAAATTTTAGTATTATTTGTCCTAGTTTTGTGAAAAATGCTGTTGGTATTTTGATAAGGATTGCATATAATCTATAGATTGCTTTGGCTAATGTGCACATTTAACAAAATTTGTTTTCCCAATCCATGAGCATGGAATATCTTTCTATTTGTGTCATCTTCAGTTTCTTCCATCAGTGTTTTATAGTCGTCCAAATACTGGTCTTTCACCTCTTTGGTTAAGTTTGTTCCCAGGTATTATACTCTTTCTAGTGCAATTGTAAATGGTGGTAGTGGTGGTGGTGTTTTTAATGATGTTTCTGCCTTTCATTATTATTGTAAAGAAATGCTCCCAGTTTGGGGGTATAATTTTGTATTCTGCCACTTTACTGACTCTATTTATTACTTCTAGTTAGTAGTTTCTGTGGAGTCCCTAGTGTTTCCTATGTATAGTACCATGTCATCAGCAATTATTGACAGTTTAAATTCTTTACCAATATGGATGCCTTTTTTTTTTTTTTTTTTTTTTTGGTCTGATTGCTATGGCTGGGACTTCCATCTCAGGGTTGTGAGATTGAGCCCCATGTTGGGTTCTGCACTGGGCATTGAGTCTGCTTGGGATTCTTTTTCTCTCCCCCTCTCCCCGTCCCACCCTGCCTTTTCTCTCTTAAAAAAAATAAAATTAAACAAGGGGAAAAAATGTCTGGTAGAATTCCCCTGGGAATCCATCTAGTCCAGGACTTAAATTTTTTTGGTAGTTTTTTTTTTTTAATCACTAATTCAATATCATTACTTGTGATCAGTCTGTTCCAATTTCCTATTTCTTCCTGATTCAGTTTTGAGAGTGCATGCTTCTAGGAATTTATTCATTTCTTCTAAGTTGCCCAATTTGTTGGCATATAATTTTTCATAGTATTTTCTTCTAATCATTTCTTTTTTTAAAGATTTTATTTATTTGAGACAGAGAGAATGAGAGAGAGAGAGCACATGAGAAGGGGGAGGGTCAGAGGGAGAAGCAGGCACCCTGCCGAGCAGGGAGCCCGATGCGGGACTCGATCCAGGGACTCCAGGATCATGACCTGAGCCGAAGGCAGTCGCTTAACCAACTGAGCCACCCAGGCGCCCTCTAATCATTTCTATAACTGTGCTGTCAGAGTCACTCCTCCTCTCTTATTTCTGATTTTATTTAGGTCCTTTCTCATTTTTGACTTGAGTGTGGATAAGGGGTCAAATTTGTTTCTCCTTTCAGAGAACCAGCTCTTGCTTTCCTTTTTTTTGGCCTGTATTTCATTTATTTCTACTCTGATCATTATTTCCTTTCTTCTATTTACTTTAGGCTTTGTTTGTTCTTTTTCTAGTTACTTTAGGTATAATAGTCAGCTGTTTATTTGAGCTTTTTCTTGTTTGTTGAGGTAAGCCTGTATCACTATATATTTTTTTCTTAGAACTGTTTTTGCTGCTTCCCAAAGATTTTGGACTGTTGTATTTTTCATTTTAATTTGTCTCCGTGTAGTTTTTAAATTTCCTTTTTTGATTGCTTCATTGACCCACTAGCTGTTTATTATGACATTTATTATATTGGAATATGTTCCCTCTAAAACTACTTTGTTGAGAGATTTCACCATGAATAGATGCTGAATTTTCTCAACTGCTTTTTCTGCATCTATTGAGATATAATTTTTATCCATCCTTGTCTTGATGTGGTATAGTATCATGTTGAGTCTGCAAGTGTTTGTGTTATTTCCAGGTTTTTTCTTGTGATTTCTAATTTCATACTACTGTGGTTGGAAAAGATGCTTGATAGGATTTCAGTCTTCTTAAACTCACTGAAGCTTGTTTTGTGGCCTAACATGTAATCTATTCTGGAGAATGATCCATGTGCACTTGAAAAGAATGTGTATGCACTTGAAAGTTCTCTAGATATTTGTTATGTTCCCCTGTCTAATATATCATCCAAAGACACTGTTTCCTTATGGGTTTTCTGCCTGGATAGTATCTATTGAAGTTGGTGACATGTCAAAGTCCCCTCCTACTGCTGTATTAGCATCAATTTCTCTCTTTATATCTGTTAATATTTGCATTATGTATTTAGGTGCTCCAGTGTTGGATGTGTAGATATTTACAATTATTATATAATTTTGTTGGATAGATCCCTCTCTCAATTTGTAATGCTTTTTTTGTCTCTTATTGAAGGCTTTGTTTTAAAGTCTATCTTATCTGATATGAGTATGACTACCCTGACATTTTTTTGTCCTTTCATTTGCATGGTAAATGTTCTTACATCCCTTCACTTTCAGGTTGTATGTGTCTAGGTCTGAGGTGAGTCTCCTGTAGGAAGCATATAGATGGATCTTATGTTTTTCTGTTTTTTTTTGGTTTTTTTTGTTTTTTTTTTGTTTTTTTTTTATCCATTCTGTCACCCTGCACTTCTGGACTGGAACATTTAGGCCATTTACATTTGAAGTATTTATTGATAAATATGTCCTTATTACCAGTTTTGTATTTTCTGGATGTTTTTGTAGTTCTCTGTTCCATTTGTTCTCTTGATCTCTTTTTTTGTGATGTAGTTTCTGTAGTGTTTTGGTTGGCTTTCTTCTTAATTTGTGTGCATCTATTATGATTTGGGTTTGTGGTTACCATGAGGTTCTTATATAAGATCTTGAGTAACTAGTAGTCAATGTTAATTTTATGGTCAATTAAATTCAAATACATTTTATTTTATTAAGATTTTTTTAGTAAATGAACATTTTTTAATTAAATTCAATTAAATACAATATAGTGTATTATTAGTTTCAGAGGTAGAGTTCAGTAATACGTCAGTTCTTTATAACACTCAGTGCTCATTACATCAGGTGCCCTCCTTAATGCCCATCACCTATTTCCCCATCCCCCCACCCCCTTCCCCTCCAGCCAACCCTCAGTTTCCTATGGGTAAGAGTCTCTTATGGTTTGTCTCCCTGATTACATCTTTTTTTTTCCCCCCTCCCTTCCTCTATACTCCTGTGTTTTTTCTTGAATTCCACATATGAGTGAAATCATATGATAATTGTCTTTTTCTAACGTATTTCGCTTAGCATAATACCCTCTACTTCTATCCACATCATTGCAAATGGCAAGATTTCAATCTTTTTGATGATTAATATTCCATTGTGTATAATACATCTTCTTTATCCATCCATCTTTCAATGGACTCCGGGTTCTTTCCATAGTTTGGCTATTGTGGAACATTGTTATAAACATTAGGGTGCAGGTGGCCTTTTGGATCACTACATTTGTATCTTTGTGGTATATACCTAGTAGTACAATTGCTGGGTCATAAGGTAGCTGTATTTTAACTTTTTGAGGAACCTCAATACTGTTTTCCAGAGTGGCTGTACCAGCTTGCATTCCTGCCAGCAATGTAAGAGGGTTCCCCTTCATATCCTTGCCAACATTTGTTGTTACCTGACTTGTTAATTTTAGCCATTCTGACTGTTGTGAGGTGGTATCTCATTATGGTTTTGATTTGTATTGCCCTGATGATGAGTGATGTTGAGCATTTATTCATGTTTCTTTTGGCCATTTGTAGGTCTTCTTTGGAGAAAGGTCTGTTCATGTCTTCTCCCCATTTCTTGACTACTATTTGTTCCTTGGGTATTGAGTTTGATAAGTTCTTTATAGATTTTGGATACTAACCCTTTATCTGATAATACATTTGCAAAAATCTTCTCCCTTTCTGTAGGTTGTCTTTTGGTTTTCTCGACCGTTTCCTTTGCTGTGCAAAAGCTTTTTATCTTGATGTCTCAATAGTTCATTTTTGCCTTTGTTTCTCTTGCCTTTGGAGACGTGTCTAGCCAGAAGTTGCTGCAGCTGAGGTCAAAGAGGTTGCTGCCTGTGTTTTCCTCTAGGATTTTGATGGATTCCTGTCTTACATTTAGGTCTTTCATCCATTTTGAGTTTATTTTTGTGTATGATGTTAGAAAATGGTTCAGTTTCATTTTTCTGCATGTGGCTGTCCAATTTTCCCAACACCATTTGTTAAAAGACTTTTTCCATTGGATATTCTTTCTTGCTTTGTTGAAGATTAGTTGACCATATGGTTGATGGCCCATTTCTTGGTTCTCTATTCTGTTCCATTGATCTATGTGTCCAATTTCATGCCAGTACCATACTATCTTGATGATTACAGATTTGTAATAGAGCTTGATGTCCAGAATTGTGATGTCACCAGCTTTTGTTTTTCAACTTTCCTTTGGCTATTCAGGGTCTTTTCTGGTTCCATACAAATTTTAGGATTATTTGTTCCAGCTCTGCAAAAAATATTTATGGTATTTTGATAGGGATTGCATTGAATGTATAGATTGCTCTAGGTGGCATAGCTCTAGGTGGCATAGACATTTTAACAATATTTGTTCTTCCAATCCATGAGCATGGAACATCTTTCCATTTCTTTGTGTCTTCCTCAATTTCTTTCAAGGGTGTTTTATAGTTTGCAGAGTACAGATCCTTTACTACTTTGGTTAGGTTTATTCCTAGGTATCTTATGGTTTTTGGTGCAGTTGTAAGTGGGATTCCTTAATATTTCTTCCTTCTGTCTCATTGTTAGTGTATAGAAATGCAACTGATTTCTGTGTATATATTTTGTATCCTGACACTTTACTGAATTCTTGTAAGAGCATTAACAATTTTGGGGTGGAGTCTTTTGGGTTTTCCACATACAGTATCACGTCATCTGTGAAGAGTGAGACTTTGACTTCTTTGCCAATTCAGATTCCTTTTATTTCTTTTTGTTGTCTGATTGCTGAGGCTAGGACTTCTAGTACTATGTTGAACAACAGTAGTGAGAGTAGACATCCCTGTTGTGTTCCTTACCTTAAGGGAAAAGCTCTCAGGTTTTCCTCCATTGAAGATGATATTCACTGTGGGCTTTTTGTAGATGGCTTTTATGATATTGAGGTATGTTCTTTCTATCCCTACACTGTGCAGTTTTAATCAAGAAAAGATGCTGTACTTTGTCAAATGCTTTTTCTGCATCAATTGAGAGGATCATATGGTTCTTATCCTTTCTTTTATTAATGTAGTGTATCACATTGATTAATTTACAGATGTTCAACCACCCTGGCAGCCCGGCAATAAATCCCAGTTGGACGTGGTGAATAATCCTTTTAATGGCTATTGGATCCTATTGGCTAGTACCTTGGTGAGTATTTTGACATCCATATTCATCAGGGATATTGGTCTGTAATTCTCCTTTTTGGTGGGATCTTTTCTGATTTGGGGATCAAGGTAATGGCCTCATAGAAAGAGTTTGGAAGTTTTCCTTCCATTTCTATTTATTGAAACAACTTCAGAAGAATTGGTGTTAATTTTTGTTTAAATGTTTCGTAGAATTCCCCTGGGAAGCCATCTGGCCCTGGACACTTGTTTTTCAGGGAGATTTTTGATTACTGCTTCAATTTCTTTGCTGGTTATGGGTCTGTTCAGGTTTTCTATTTTTTCCTATTTCAGTTTTGGTAGTTTATATGTTTCTAGGAATGTGTCCATTATTTGGTGGCATATAGTTGTCATAATATGTTATCATTGTATTTCTTCAGTGTTGGTTGTGATATCTTCTCTTTCATTCATTGGTTTATTAATTTGGGTCCTTTCTCTTTTCTTTTTGATAAGTCTGGCTAGGGGTTTATCTATCTTATTCTTTTAAAAAACCAGATCCTAATTTTGTTGATCTATTCTATTCTTTTGGTTTCTATTTCATTGATTTCTGCTCTAATCTTTATTAATTTTCTTCTCCTGCTGGGTATAGGCTTTATTTGCTGTTCTTTCTCCAGCTCCTTTAGGTGTAAGGTTAGGTTGTGTATTTGAGACTTCTTATTTCTTGAAAAAGTCTTGTGTTGCTATATACGTCCCTCTTAGGACTGCCTTCGCTGCATCCCAAAGGTTTTGAACAGTCGTGTTTTCATTTTCATTTGTTTCCATGAATTTTTTCAATCCTTCTTTAATTTCCTGGTTGACCCATTCATTCTTTAGTAGGATGCTCTTTAACCTCTAAGTATTTGAGTTCTTTCAAGATTTCCTCTTGTGATTGATTTCGAGTTTCAAAGCATCTGAAAATATGCAGGGGATGATCCTCAGTCTTTTTTTTTTTTTTTAATTATTTGACAGAGAGAGACACAGCAAGAGAGGGAACACAAGCAGGAGGAGCGGGAGAGGGATAGGCAGACTTCCCGCAAAGCAGGGAGCCTGATGCGGGGCTCGATCCCAGGACCCTGGGATCATGACCTGAGCCGAAGGCAGATGCTTAACAACTGAGCCACCCAGGCACCCTATCCTCAGTCTTTTGGTACCAGTTGAGACCTGATTTGTGACCTGGTATACGATCTATTTTGGAGAATGTTCCATGTGCACTTGAGAAGAATGTATATTCTGTTGCTTTAGGATGAAATGCTCTGAATAGGTCTGTGAAGTCCATCTGGTGCAGTTTGTCATTCAAAGCCCTTGTTTCCTTGTTGATCTTCTGCTTAGATGATCCGTCCATTACTGTGAGTGAGGTGTTTAAGTTCCCTATTACTGTATTATTATCAATGTGTTGAATTTTGTTATTAATTGGTTTATATAATTGGCTGCTCTGAAGTTAGCATAAATATTACAATTTTTAGATCTTGTTGGATAGACCCTTTACATATGATATAGTGTCTTTCCTCATCTCTTATTACAATCTTTGGTTTAAAATCTAATTTGTCTGATACAAGGATTGCTACCCCTGCTTTCTTTAGATATCCACTAGCATGATAAATGGCTTTCCAACCCCTCACTTTCAATCAGGAGATCTCTTTGGGTCTAAAATGTGTCTCTTGTAGACAGCATATCAATGCATCTTGCATTTTATCCAATATGATACCCTGTGTCTTTTGATTAGGGTATGTAGCCCATTTACATTCAGAGTAACATTGAAAGATATGAACTTAGTGCCATTGTATTACCTGTAAAATTACTGTTTCTGTATATTGTCTCTGTTCCTTTCTAGTCTATGTTATTTTGGGGCTCTCTTTGCTTAAAGAATCCCCTTTATTATTTTTTGCAGGGCTGGTTTAGTGATGATAAATTCTTTAAGTTTCTGTTTGTCCTGGAAGCTTTTTATCTCTCCTTCTATTCTGGATGATAGCCTTGCTGGATAAAGTAGTCTTGGCTGCATATTTTGTCATTTAGCACCTTGAATATATCATGCCAGTCCTTTCTGGCCTGCCAGGTCTCTGTGGATAGGTCTTCTGCCAGCCTTATGTTTCTACCTCTGTAGGTTGAGGACCTCTTGTTCCAAGCTGCTTTCAGGATTTTCTCTTTGTCTCCAACATTTGCAAGCTTCACTATTATTTGTTGAGGTGTTAACCTATTTTTATTGATTTTTTGAGGGGGGGCTCTCTGTGCTCCTTGGACTTGAATGCCTGTTTCCTTCCTCAGATTAGGGAAGTTCTCAGCTATAATTTGCTCCAATATACCTTCTGCCCCCCCCTCTCTCTTTCCTCTTCCTCTGGGACCCCAGTTATTCTAATATTGTTTCACTTTATGGTATCACTGATCTCTTGAATCCCCCCCCTTGTGTATCTCTCTTTTCCTCAGTTTCTTTATTCTCCATCATTTTATCTTTTTATGTCACTGATTCTCTCTTCTGCCTCATTTATCCTGGCAGTTAGAGCCCTAATTTTTTATTGCATCTCAATAATACTCTTTTTGATTTTGCCCTGATTAGATTTTAGTTTTATTTCTCCAGAAAGGGATTCTCTAGTGTCTTCTATGCTTTTTTCAAGCCCAGCTAGTATCTTTATAATTATTATTCTGAGTTCTAGCTCTGACATTTTACTAATATCCATATTTATTAAGTCTCTGGCAGTTAATACTGCCTCTTGTTCTTTTTTCTGGTGTGAGTTTTTCCATCTTATCATTTTGTCCAGAGAAGAATAGATGAATGAAAAAACAAAATACAAAATAACCACAATGCCAGCAAATATAGACTAAACAAATCGGAAGAAATCAGAAACCAAAAAAGAAAAAAAGAAAAAAAAAAAAACCAGGTGGACAGAACAGGGTAATACACTAGGTCCTTGGTGTATTTTGATCTGTTTGTTAGAAGAAACTAGATCCCAAAATTGTAAAGAAGGAAATATATATATATATATATGTATACATATATATATGTGCGTATATATGTGTGTGTGTGTGTATATATATGTATACATGTATATATATATACACACATATATATATATTTGTGAGGGAAGTTCTCAGCTATAATTTGCTCCAATATACCTTCTGCCCCCCTCTCTCTTTCCCATTTTATTCAACAAAACTGAGTAAAATGAAGCCAAAAATGAAGAATATATACATAATGTAAATGTAAAAATGAAAATTAAAAAAGACTTAAACTACTTTCTTTTATCAACTTTTTAAATTTTTTTTTTCCTTTTCAACGGAAAGACTAAAGAATCATGAGAAAAAAAATTCTAATTCTATGTACTATTTTTCCCTAGTGCTGGAGTTTTTCAGTCCTTTGTAATTGGTAAACTTGGTATTTGCCAGATGTTCCTGCTGGTCTTCTGGGGGAGAGGCCTATTGTGCTGATTCTCAGGTGTCTTTGCCCAGGTGGAGTTGCACCACCCTTGCCTAGAGACCTGGCTCAGTATAAGCAGCTCTGGATTGATCTCTGTGGCTTTTATTCCCTGAAGGCTTTCTGTGCAGCTTTAGAGGATGAAAATAAAAATGGTGGCACCCCATTCTCCAGCCCCAGAAATGAAAGATTGTAGCCCCCACTCTTCAGATGGCCCTCAGGGAAAAGCAGTCAATAACTTTTTTCTCCCTGGTTTCTGTCTGCACTCTGTGTACTTCTAGCCTGTGACCAAGTGTTTTTATCTTAGGCATATGACCCCATTTCAAGTGTCCCAACTTTGCAGACTCCTGTGGCATGGACCCTGGCAGCTTGAGTCTCCAAACCCTGCTGGTTCCTGCGGCATGTACCCATGCTGCCGCTCCTCCTGGGGGAAGGAGAGGCGTCTTGCCCGGGTTTGGCTGACTGCTGGGCTCTTGCTGGGAGAGCAGTTGCCTGACCATGCTGCAGTTTGGGGTTTATGGCAACATCGAGCTGAAAGCCCACTCCTGGGCTCACTGGTTGCACTTGGCTTACCCACTCCGATGCCTGGGAACACTTCTGTACTCTGGTACCCCCATTCTTTCTGTGACCTCAGGGATCCTGAGGACCACACTGTTCCATCTAGGATTCTACCCCTGAGCACCTTTCAGGTAGGGCTGTCCCTCACTGGAGCAGACTTCTCAAATCCAGTTTTGTGCTCTGCTGCTGTATCACTTTCAGGAAGCCAGCTTATGGAGGCTCCTTCACCCACTTATCTTCTCATATATCGCCTTGGATTCACTTCGCCACTCTTCCTACCTTGCAAAAAGTGGTCACTTTTCTATTTGTAGAATTGAAGCAATTCTTTTCTTAGATCAGGGTGAGTTCACAGGTGTTCAGAATGATTTTATAGCTATTCAGCTGAATTCCAGGGACCAGATGAAACTAGGGTCCCCTACTCCTCTGCCATCTTCCTCCAAATCCAGTTCAAACACATTTTAGAAGAAAACTTTATTCCTTCCTCCACATTTTATATATATTCTGTCATTTTTTTACATCTTTATAGTCCTAATTTTCTTATGTTTAATGATGGTTATTATTTTGTTCCACTGGAAGGAGTCCCTTTAACATTTCTTCTCAGGCTGGTTTAGTGGTGATAAACTCCTTTAGCTTTTGTTTCTTTTGGAAACTCTTATTTCTTCCTCAGCTGTGAAGTATAACCTTGCCAAGTAGATAAATCTTTATTTTTCCTTTCCATACTTTGCAAGCCACAGGGAGTGGCATGATTCATTCAAAGTTTCTGCTGAAAAATCAGATGATAGCCTTATAGGTTTTCCAATGTAGGGCACTTTTTACTACTCTCTTGCTGCTTTTACAATTCTCTTTGTCTTTGCAATTTCAATTATTATGTAATGTGGTGTGGACCTCCGTGGGTTCATCTTGTTTAGAACTCTCTGTGCTTCTTCGACCTGAAGTTTAGTGAAGTTTTTAGCTATTTCTTCAAATAAATTTTCTACCCCTTTCTCTCTTCTTCTGCTGGGACCCCTACAATGTGAATGTTTAGTCACTTGATGTTGTCCAAGAGATCCCTTGGCTCACCCTCATTTTTTAAAATTCTTTTTGCTGTTCAGCTTCTGTACCTTTCATTACCCTGTCTTTAGACTGCTATCACATTCTTCTGCATCTGCTAATCTCCTGTTGATTTCCTCTGGTGTGTTTTTCATTTCAATTATTATATTCAAATCTGGTTCTTCTTTATAGTTTCTCTTTATGAAGGTACCAGTGAGTTCTTCTACTCTCCTCTCCAGACTATTGAGCATCTTGATAATCATTACTTTCAATTCTTTATTGGCATATTGCTCATCTCTGTTTCATTTAGTGGCATATTTCTCATCTGTTTCATTTAGTTTTTTTCCTGAGTTTTTTTTTTTTCCTGGTCCTTTTTTTGGAGCACATTCCTCTGTCTCCTCGTTTTGCCTGACTTTCTGTGTTTGTTCCTGTGGATTAGTTAGAATGACTCATCTTAAACAGGCTGGAATGTTCTTATGTATCATTGTATGTAGACATCCTTTCTTACCTTTAGTCGCTGGCAGGAGATGTTTCTTTATATGCTACTCTTTTGAACTGTGGCTCTTTTCCTGAAAGAAGAAAATAAGAAATAAGGTGCCAAAGTCAAAAAAGAATGAAAACCAAGACATACATTAATGGAAAAGAAGACAAATTAGAAAAAAAAATTAAATATTTTACTTCAGACATAATACAAAAGAAAAAACCCATGACTTCTTTTCTATGCTCCAGCACCACAAAGGATGGTATGGTATGGACTCTGGGCTTATAATGGCTGCCAGCTCACAGTGAGGACCAGATCTGCTGATAATGGTGTCTGGACCCCACTCTAGTCTAGTCTTTTAAGGTGGTGTGGAACATAAATTGTCTTCTTCTCCACTCCCTGTTAGCGGGAGAGTGTTCTTACAGCTCTTTGCATTTCTTGGTATAGTTCTAGTTTTGTCTTTTTTCTGTTTCCAAAGACAGAGGAATGTATGGTGGGTTCCTCAATACTGTCCCTCCCCACTGCAATTCCACAGCATTGGAGTTCCTTTTTTTAACCATGTCTCTTGCTATTATCTTTTGTTATTCTGTCTTACATTGTGCAGAAGCTGTTTAGTTGGCCCTCTGTTCTTCAGAAGGTATTATTGTATAAATAGTTATAATGTGGTATATTCCATTGAGGAGTTGAGTTCAGGGTCTTCCTGTGTTGCCATCTTAGACTGGAAACTGTTCAACTCCATGAATGGTTGCTCACTGAAAAATTCAAATATTTATAAACATGGCTTCAAAACATGTAAATTACTAGTCCCACTGAGTTTAGTTGTCATATTATGACAAAGAATGTTCATAATAGAATTTCTCTTTTTTTTTTAAAGATTTTATTTATTTATGTATTTGAGAGAGAGAGAGAATGAGAGACAGAGAGCATGAGAGGGAGGAGGGTCAGAGGGAGAAGCAGACTCCCCGCCGAGCAGGGAGCCCGATGTGGGACTCGATCCCGGGACTCCAGGATCATGACCCGAGCCGAAGGCAGTCGCTTAACCAACTGAGCCACCCAGGCACCCTAGAATTTCTCTTAATATCATTTTCATATGGAACTGTACTTATAGAAAATATTTGATATCAATATGTTTAAATGATATGATTGGCCAATAACATCTGTTATTGAACATACTAGTGATTTTTTGTATGCCAACAGAAGGTTGTTTTTCTTTTAGAGATTTAATGGAGAAATGTGGTCTTTGTCATATAAAACCTATTTTGATTTCCAAACTGCTATAGGTATAAAATTCTTTAAAAATTTACCAATAATATTTAAGAGAAAAGTACAACTTTCAAGTTACTTAAAATCATATCCCTATTTTTTAATATAAATTTTTTATACTTGAATATCATGAATGCCTTGAAGGAGTAACCATACCAGCTGTGTGTGTTTGTATCTATATATCTCACATGATGGAACATGTGCAAATTTTGATTTTAATGTGCAAAATTACATTTTGAAAGTTAAAGTCAAGTGGTAAAATGGTCAAAGGGTATAAACTTCCAGTTATAAGTTCTGATGATGTAATGTGTAGTATGGTGACGATAGTTAGCATGTTTCAAGTATTTAGTACAATATTGTTAAGAAAGTAGATCTTTAAAGATTTTATTTATTTCAGATAGAATGCAGGGAGAGGGACAAGCAGACTGTGCATTGAGCAGGCTTGATCCCATGGCCCTGAGATCATGACCTGAGGCAAAATCAAGACCCAGATGCTCAACCAATTTCAAGACCCAGATGCTCAACCAATTGAGCCACCCCAAGATCATTAGATATTAAATGATCTCACTACATATAAGAAATTATGTGAAGTGA
The DNA here is from genome assembly GCF_002201575.2 of Neomonachus schauinslandi. NCBI lineage: Eukaryota > Metazoa > Chordata > Mammalia > Carnivora > Phocidae > Neomonachus > Neomonachus schauinslandi. The sequence goes on along the minus strand of NC_058403.1, from coordinate 96,174,987 downwards.
TGAAAGCATTACCTAACTGTCCTAGTGATCATATATGTTTTATCAAGTCATCACATTGTATATCTTAAACTTATACAATGTTTTATATTATTTACATCTCAAGAAAGGTAGTAAAAAAAAAAATTATGCTATAGGAAACCAGTCACACAAGACCATATATTGTATTATTCCATTTAAATGAAAGGTCCAGAATAGGGAAATCCCTAGCGAATAAAAATAAGTTAGTGGTGGTCTAAAACTGGGAGGATAAAGGGATATGGGGAATGACTGTTCATGTGTACAGGGTTTCCTTTTGGGGGTATTATAAGAGTTCTATAGTAGTGGTAATAGTAGCACAACCCTGAATAAACTAAAGTAAGAATACACTTTAAATGGTTGATTCTATTGCATGTGTATGTTATTACAATAATTATTTCTCTAAAAAGGAAATTTAATGTTGAAGGATAATTTCTTTTCTTTTTTTTTTTAAGATTTTATTTATTTATTTGACAGAGAGAAACACAGCGAGAGAGGGAACACAAGCAGGGGGAGTGGGAGAGGGAGAAGCAGGCTCCCCGCCGAGCAGAGAGCCCGATGCGGGACTCGATCCCAGGACCCTGGGGTCATGACCCAAGCCGAAGGCAGACGCTTAACGACTGAGCCACCCAGGCGCCCCTGAAGGATAATTTCTATTTATAAGTTGCATTAAAAATTCAAGTTACCATTGAGTTTATTTTTTTAAGAAATCTGATAGAAAATATTTAGGAAAAAAGAATGAGATTTTTTGTAGTTCAAATAGTTATCAATACTAGATTTCTGAAAAAGATTAATAAATACCAAATGTGTATCTATCTGGTAAGAACATTTAGCTAAATATGGCATGAGGACACACGTTTATTTGCACTCTTAAAATCCCACTAAGAGGAAGGTATTTTAATGCATATAGTTCCAAGGGAAGTGTTTAAAATAAAAACCATCATAGATTCTGATAGACCAAAATTGGATTGTTTTGTAAAAGGGATCAGATAGATGAAATTGAACAGGAAGGTTATAAGTCCAATGGAGAGTAGCAGTGTGTCAAAAGGTACAAATATAGGGGATTATAAGAGTGGTTGGCACCCCAATTCCTCTTATCCAAATTCCTTTAGCCCAGAATATTCCCCTAAGCAGAAATTTATGGTATTTATTTGAAAAGCTGAACTATCCCAGACCCAAAATCTAGCAGTCATGCTAGAGTAAAGCCCAAGAGTAAACAAACCTTCTGATTAAAATAAGATTTCCAAGGTTTTTCTTAATGACTCATTCTTACATTTTGAAGGGGACAGCCATGGATTTTCTTTTACTTGAAATTTCTAATGGAAACATCAGAAAACAGAGTAGGCAGATAAAGCTGTCTTCAGAGCATACACAAAAATTTAAATAAAAACACTGTAAAGAATATCTTTAGATAGAAAATATTGCATATATTATATCCATGCAGAGAAGAACAGTATTTTCTGAATAAGATTTAGTCAACAAAATGCTCTAGGACAAAGGACCAACAGCAGGAAATGAAAGATAATTAGAGGAAACTTGAAATAGATACAATCTCTGTGGAAGATAAAGTGAACATGGAGAGTAGATGGAGGGAATTACCAAAGAAGTCATGAAAAAAATTTCCCAGAACTGAAGGATAGAAATTTTCAGTTTGAAAGCATAAGCCAAATATTGAGAAGCATAAATGTAAAACATTAAGATCCTAAAAACTTAGATACAGACCTTAGGAATACTAAGAAATACAAATCATAGTATCACTTGTCTTCCAAATAATACTAGTTGCTATAATATACAGAAATTTGTCCAGCAGATATGATATTATAATAAAAGTATGTTCTTGTAAATGATTAAAAGTTTAATATTCCCTTTGAATTTTGTTGATTGTTTCCTTTTATTTTGATGAAGTCCCAATAGTTCATTTTTGCTTTTGTTTCCCTTGCCTCAGGAGACCTATCTAGCAAGAAGTTGCTTTGGCTGATGTCAAAGAGGTTACTGCCTATGTTCTCACCTAGGATTTTAATGGTTTCATGTCTCACATTCAGGATTACATTTTGAATTTATTTTTGTGTATGGTGTAAGAAATTGGTCCAGTTTTTCCAATACCATTTGTTGACGAGACTGTCTTTTTCCCATCATATGTCCTTTCCGGTTTTGTCAAGGATTAATTGACCATATAGCTGTGGGTTCAAAGCTTTTGAACAGTGAGGGTAACAGTCAACAAAACTAAAAGGCAACATATGGGAGAAGATATTTTCAAAAGACATATCTGATAAAGGGTTAGTATCCAAAGAATATAAAGAACTTGTATAAAACTCAAAATCCAGAAAACATAATCAATTAAAAATGGGCAGAAGACATGAATAGATATTTTTTTGAAAAAAGGCCTACTGATTGCCAACAGACACATAAAAAGATGCTCATCACATGGAAAATCTAAAAACTATGTGAGATCACCTTACACCTGGCAGAATGGCTAAAATCAACAACACAAGAAACAACAGATGTTGGTGAGGATGTGGAGAAAGGGGAACCTCCTTGCACTGTAGGGAGGATTGCAAACTGGTCCAGCCACTCTGGAAAACAGTATGGAGGTTCCTTAGTTAAAAACAGAACTACCCTATGATCCTGCAATTGCACTACTAGGTATTTACCCAAAGAACACAAAAAATATTTCAAAGGAATATGCGCACCCCTATGTTTATAGCAGCACTATCTACAATAGCCAAATTATGGAAACAGCCCAAATGTCAACTGACGAAGATGTGGATAAAGAAGATGTGTATGTATATACAATGGAGTATTAGCCATAGAAAAGAATGAAATGTTGCCATTTGCAACAATATTAGTCTAATACTAAGTGAAATACATGGATAACACACCATGAAAGTAATTACTGATTCAACCAAAAAGTGTGATACAACTAAGAGGAAAACAGAGACAGAAGTGTATTGTGTTGGGACAAGAAAGCTAAATGCTCATCTCTAATTGACAAAAAAAGAGCTGTATAAAATTCTCTAGAAATGTCAAGGTAAATACCAGAATAAGTGAATAACATAATTAGAAAATGTACCTTGTCACAGTAGGACTGAAAATGTAGAGGGATGAGGTCAGATTATTTTTCTTTTAAATAGTATACCACTAATTTTATGATATATCTATATAACAATTACATATGTAACAATTATACAATTACTATGTATCTATATATATCTGTATCTATTTACTATTTCTTACTATTTTTTGCTATTAAAAATAAAATTAGTATGAATTTACTTGATTATTTTTCAGCATAGTTGCTAACATCAAAAAGCAGTTCAATTTGATGTTAGCAGGTTTTTTTAGGATCTGATGACTTTGAGGTCCAACTGTGACTTGCTTTCTTAGCACATCTGTCAATCTTATCAGTTTTGATAGGCTCTTCCTATTTCATATCAGTCACAGACTTCAGTGAATCATAAACTGTTAAACAGAAAAGGATATGGCAGTTCTCAAGTACAGTCATTGAACAATGTTAGAATAACTGCAGTAAAATACTGTTAATGTCAAAACAACCTTGAAAAATATGGATTATTTCTTATGTGACACTCCATGCAATTTAAATAACTAAAGGAAAAAAGTATGAAAATCACTATAATTAAAAATTGACATCAGAATTTTTAAAATAACCATATGTTGTTAAAATACCTATTAGATTTTATCTCATAATCATACTAGGAAAACATCAATAGTACATAGAGATTCACATCAGGGATATTTCATTCATACTAAAGAGCACAAATATAAATCAGTCTATATTCATGAAATACAGATATAAATCAGTCTACATTAAGGACTGTGATTACAATGAATTTTTTTTTTTTTTACTGATTTGGTGTTTAGAACTCTTGAAGTTGTAATATAACTGGAATTGATATGCACAATTCAAAAGCAAGAACAATTTGATAATTACTGCTAAATTAGATGAAAAAGACTCAAATGATTTTAGTACTAATCATTGCCAAAATCTTACAGTAAAGCAAGGGATAACTACTTACTTGTATTTGCTGAATAGAGAAGAAAATTGATCCCTTATATCTAAAGAAAAAACCAAAAGAAAAATATCTCAGAGGAAATACAGAGAGAATGTGTTCTATTTTGCTTGTGCTTATAAAATTTGCCAGGTTGAGTAAATTTAGTGATAAAATACAGGTGATATCCATTCAAATGGTACCTCAGTGCTGGCCTCCTGAGATAGCTTTGTAATTGGCATTTTCAAATAAGTAGTTCACTATTTTCCCACAGACCAAAGTGCTAACTTCTTAGGTATTAAAAAAAAAAAAATTTGTGTCAAAACATAAGAGGAACATATATAAAGATCCTTTGGCATTCTATAAGGAGATGATCACTAAATTTTAATGTTTTACAGTATTTCCATAGAATATGCCCTCAGATATTTGTACACAAAATCAATATTTGGATTTGAGAATATTGTGTACAAATACATGTTTAAGTTCAATGCTTATATATTACATATAATATTTGTCATCATGCTTGTCATCACTTTATTTTCCAAAATATTTAAGAGATACCAAATGTTTCCAAAAGCTTAGGAATAATTTTAAAAAGAGAACAGGCAATTTTGATGAAGAGGATCAAAATTTTGGCATTATAACTGAAGATTTACCCACATTAGCATCCAAAATAAAACATTTTGTAAACTACCCAAGTAAAGAAATACCCTGGGCTATCCTACAAATGTAAATATGCACTGAAAGAAATAGGGGCTACAAGCCTTCCATACTTTAGCCACCACAGGCACAAGGACATTAGGGCCATATAAACTGGTCAAAGATAAAAGTCTGCCAAGCATTTCTTTACCCTAAAGATAATGAGTATCTCAGACATTTGAATTTCCATGTAAAAGACTTCACTGGGAAACTGCTTATAGATAGAGAAGATGATGTTAAAACATGTTAAAGTTTTGATCTGTAGGCTGTCCTTCAGAGAAAATTGAAACTACTCACTGTGTTGAAAAGACTCAAAGATTGGCAATACCTCTAACTTTGACTGCCTTTGAATGACTGAAACAAGATTTTCTGAGAACAGGAATCCACATCTGCAAAGACACAAGAATATTTGAGCTTGCCTGAGAAAACAAATTGGGTATATATGAACTTGAAGAAATGTAGGTCTGGATTAGGATTTTCCATTATTCACATATACCTTTATGTATATAAAGAGATTGGAGAGTAGAAATTCATGAGTGTGTTATTAAGCAACTAAATGTAATAAAAATCTGTACAGTGGGAAATTTTGAAAATCTTGTTTGGTTGTAGATTTTATACATATTTTACTGTTGCTTCCTTTGTGTTGCTGAGTTTGTAAGACTTAACTTTATAAATTTGAACTAAATATAGTCTAACACAACCACAATTGTGTGTGTGTGTGTGTACAGGGAAGACAATATGAATGACATTATGCAGTGATATAAAAGTTTGTAATCTGCAGAACCTATAACTTTTTCAATTTTTCAAACATCTGTACTTTAGTAAACATCTAAATATGATTTATGCCTTTTTCCATGTTAAATACATTTTATGGTTATTTGTAAAGAAAATATGTGCTGGTTTATACATAAAAGAACACTTGCAGAAACCACCTCAGATGCTCTCTACCTAGCTTGCTAACAGAAGAGACAAGAATGACTTCAATGTGATCCTTCCCTGGGGAGGGGAAGATAACAATATATACCACTCTTACTGTGGACTCAGCACTGGACAGGGAGCAGATTCTCAGGGACAACACAGGGATTATGTCCTACAGATGTATATATAATGTTAGCTTTGGCAAATGCCTAGCTGACTCAAGCCCAAGGCTCCCCCAGGGGACTAAAACCTTCCCCAAAACAGGCAAAGAGCACAACTGTGCATGACTGGACTGAAAACAAAACCCAGCCACAAAGTGCAGCACACATAACACACATAGGAGATACCCCTGAAGTGACAGTTTCTGGTAAATAGACATTTTACTACAGAGCACTATAGGACACTATACTCAAAAGATCAAAAGACCACTAACAAGAACAGGAGACTTAGCTGACTTTCCTAACACATAGACACAGACAAAATGAGGAGGCAGAGGAATATGTCACAAATTAAAGAACAGGACAAAATCATAGCAAGAGACCTAAACAAACAAATATAATATAGAGAATTTAAAGTAATTGTCATGGGGCGCCTGAGTGGCTCAGTCGTTAAGCGTCTGCCTTCGGCTCAGATCATGATCCCAGGGTCCTGGGATCGAGCCCCTCATCAGGCTCCCTGCTAGGTGGGAAGCCTGCTTCTCCCTCTCCCACTCCCCCTGCTTGTGTTCCCTCTCTCGCTGTGTCTCTTTCTGTCAAATAAATAAAAATAAAATCTTAAAGTAATTGTCATAAAGATACTAACTGGACTTGAGAAAAGAGTGGAGGATCTCAGTGAGACCCACAATAAAGAAAATATAAAAAAATAACCAGAGATGAATAATTCAATAATTAAAAACTAGAGGAAATATATAGATGACTAGAGGAAGAAGAAGAGATCACTGACCTGGAGGACAGAATAATGAAAAGAAACCAACCTGAAGAGGAGAAAGAAAACAAAAGGAATAAAAAATGAGAATAGATTAAGGGAACGAAGCAATACCATCGACCATAATAACATTTGCATGACAGGAACTGCGTAAGGAGAAGAGAGAGAAAGGTGGGCAGAAAATGTATTTGAAGGAGTAATAGCTGAGAACTTCCTGTATGTGGGAAAGGAAACAAAAATCCAGATCCAGAAGGCACAGAGAGCCCCCAATAAAATAAACCCAAGGAGGTCCACACCAACAAGTAGCAATTAAAATGGCAAAAAGACTGATAAAGAGAGAATTTTAAAAGCATCAAGAGAAAACAGTTACATAGAAGGGAAACCCCTTAAGGCTATGAGCTTATTTTTCAGCAGGAACTTTGCAGGCCAGAAGGGAGTGGCATGATGTATTCAAAGTTATGAAAGAAAAAAAAAACCTGTAATCAATATTTTATCCAGCAAGACTATCATTCAGAATAGAAGGAGACATAAAGAGTTTCCTAGACAAACAAAGGTTAAAGGAATCATTACCAATAAAGCAGCCTTAGAAGAAATGTTAAATGGGATTCTTTGAGTGGAAAGGAAAGGCGATAAGCAGGAGTAAGAAAAGAAGGAAGCACAAAAGTAGTAAAAATTAAGCATGTCTATAAAAGTCAAGGGATTCACAAAATAAAAGGGTGCAAAGTATGAAACCATATACCTACAATATGATGGGGGAAGAGTAAAAATATAGTGCTTTTAGAATGGGTTCAAACTTAAGTGGTCATCAACTTAATATAGACTGCTATATGCTTAAGATGTTATATACAACATAATGGTAACCACAAATCAAAAACCACTAATAAATATGCAAAAGAAGAGACAGTAATCTATCACTGAAGAAAGCCAGCAAACCATGAGAAAAAAAGAAGAGAAGAAAGGAACACAAAGAACTACAAAAACAACCACAAAACAAGTACTAAAATGGCATTAAGTACATACCTATCAATAATTACGTTGAATGTAAATGTACTAAATGCTCCAATAAAAAGACATAGGGTGATAAAATGGATAGAAATGCAAGATCCATCTATATACTGCCTACAGGAGACTCATTTCAGAACTAAAGACAAAAGCAGATTGAAAATAAAGTGGTAACAATGTTTATTCTTCCAATCCATGAGCATGGAATGTTTTTCCATCTTTTTGTGTCTTCTTCATTTTCTTTCATGAGTGTTCTGTAGAGTACAGATCCTTTACTTCTTTGGTTTGTTTTATTCCCAGGTATCCTATGGTTTTTGGTGCTGTTGTAAATGGAATCATTTCCCTAATTTATCTTTCTACAGTTGCATTGTTAGTGTATGAGAAAGCAAGTGATTTCTGTGCATTGATTTTGTATCCTGCCACATTACTGAATTGCTGTATGAGTTCTAGTAATTTGGGGGTGGAGTTGTTTGGATTTTCCACATAAAGTATCATGTCATCTGTTAAGTGAGAGAGTTTGACTTCTTCTTTGCCAATTTGAGTACATTTTATTTCTTTTTGTTGTCTGATTGCTGTTGCTAGGACTTCTATTACTATGTTAAACAATACTGGTGAGAGTGGGCATCCTTGACGTGTTCCTGATCTTAAGGGAAAGGCTCTCAGCTTTTCCTCATTGAGGATGATATTTGCTGTGGGTTTTTCATAGATGGATTTTATGAACTTGAGGAATGTTCCCACTATCCCTATTCTCTGAAGAGTTTTAATCAGAAAAAGACGCTGTATTTTGTCAAATCCTTTTTCTGTATCAATTGAGAGGATCATATGGTTCTTCTCTCTCTTATTAATGTGTTCTATCACATTGATTGATTTGCGGATGTTGGACCACCCTTGCATCCCAGGAATAAATCCCACTTGGTCATGGTGGATGATCCTTTTAATGTATTGTTGGATCCTATTAGCTAGGATTTTGTTGAGGATTTTGGAATCCATATTCATCAGGGATATCAGTCTGAAATTCTCTTTGCCTGGTTTGGGGATTAAAGTAATGCTGGCCTCATAGAATGAGTATGGAAGGTTTCCTTCTGTTTCTATATTTTGAATCAGCTTCAGTAGAATAGGTATTATTTCTTCTTTGAATGTTTGGTAAAATTTCCCAGGGAATCCATCAGGCCCTGGGCTCCTGTTTTTTGGGAGGTTTTTGATCACTGCCTCAATCTCCTTACTGGTTATTGGCCTATTCAGGTTGTCTATTTCTTCCTGTTTCAGTCTTGGTAGTTTATAGGTTTCCAGGAAGGCATTCATTTCTTCCAGGTTGCTTAATTTATTGGCATATAGTTGTTAATAATAATTTCTAATAATTGTTTCTATTTTCTTGGTGTTAGTCATGATCTCTCCCCTTTCATTCATAACTTTATTAATTTGGGTCTTTTCTATTTTCTCTTGGATAAGTCTGGCCAGTGGTTTATCACTGGAATCAGAAAAGACCCTGAATCGCCAAGGAAATGCTGAAAAAGAAAAACAAAGCTGGCGGCATCACACTGCCTGATTTCAAGCTATATTACAAAGCAGTGATTACCAAGACAGCATGGTACTGGCACAAAAACAGACATATAGACCAATGGAACAGAATAGAGAGCCCAGATATGGACCCTCAACTCTATGGTCAACTAATCTTTGACAAAGCAGGAAAGAATATCCTTTGGGAAAAGGACAGTCTCCTTAACAAATGGTGTTGGGAAAATTGGACAGCCACATGCAGAAGAATGAAACTGGATCATTTTCTTACACCATACACAAAGATTAACTCGAAATGGATGAAAGACCTCAATGTGAGACAGGAATCCATCAAAATCCTAGAGGAGAACATAGGCAGTAACCTCTTGAACATTGGCCACAGCAATTTCTTTCAAGACATGTCTCCAAAGGCTAGTGAAACAAAAGCAAAAATGAACTTTTGGGACTTCATCAAGATAAAAAGCTTCTGCACAGCAAAGGAACCAGTCAACAAAATGAAGAGGCAACCCACATAATGGGAGAAGATATTTGCAAATGACACTACAGACAAAGCGCTGATTTCCAAGAGCTATAAAGAACTTCTCAAACTCAACACCCAAAAAAATAAGTCAAAAATGGGCAGAAGATATGAAGAGACACTTCTCAAAAGAAGACATACAAATGGCTAATAGACATATGAAAAAATGTTCATCGTCGTTAGCCATCAGGGAAATTCAAATCAAAACCACATTGAGATACCACCTTACACCAGTTAGAATGGCAAAAATTGACAAGGCAAGAAACAACAAATGTTGGAGAGGTTATGGAGAAAGGAGAACCCTCTTACACTGTTGGTGGGAATGCAAGTTGGTACAGCCACTTTGGAAAACAATGTGGAGGTTCCTCAAGAAATTAAAAATAGAGCTACCCTATGACCCAGAAATTGTGCTACTGGGTATGTACCCCAAAGACACAGATGTAGTGAAATGAAGGTCCATATGCACCCCAATGTTCATAGCAGCAATGTCCACAATAGCCAAACTGTGGAAAGAGCTGAGATGCCCTTCAATGGACGAATGGATAAGGAAGATGTGGTCCATATATACAATGGAATATTACTCAGCACATCAGAAAGGATGAATACCCAACTTTTTTTTTTAAAGATTTTATTTATTTATTTGAGAGAGAGAATGAGATAGAGAGCATGAGGGGGGGAGGGTCAGAAGGAGAAGCAGACTCCCTGCTGAGCAGGGAGCCCGATGCGGGACTCGATCCCGGGACTCCAGGATCATGACCTGAGCCAAAGGCAGTCATTTAACCAACTGAGCCACCCAGGCACCCGAATACCCAACTTTTAACATCAACATGGATGGGACTGGAGGAGATTATGCTAAGTGAAATAAGTCAAGCAGAGAAAGTCAATTATCATATGGTTTCACTTATTTGTGGAACATAAGGAATAACATTGGAGTACATTAGGAGAAGGAAGGGAAAAATGAAGGGGGGGGAATCAAAGGGAGAGATGAACCATGAGAGACGTTGGACACCGAGAAACAAACTGAGGGTTTTAGAAGGGTGGGATTGGGAGGATGGGTGAGCCCTGTGATGGGTATTAAGGAGGGCACTTACTGCATGGAGCACTGGGTGTTATAGGAAAACAATGAATCATGGAACACTACATCAAAAACTAATGATGTATGGTGACTAACATAATAAAATTAAATTAAAAGAAAAGAAAGTGATACAAATCATTTATCATGCAAATGGAAATTAAAAGAAAGCCAGGGTAGCAATAGTTACATTGGATAAAATGGACTTTAAAACAAGACTGTAACAAAAAACAAAGGACATTACATAATCATAAAAGGAACAATCCAAGAAGAATATATGACATTTGTAAGTATTTATGCACCCAACATGGGAGCACCCAAATACATAAAGCAGCTATTAACAAACATAAATAAAATCAGTAGTAATACAATAATAGTAGGGGACCTTAACACCCCACTTACATCAATGGATAGATCATCCAAAAAGAAAATAAAAAAGGAAAAATGCCTTTGAATGACACATTGGAACAGATGGATCCAACATATATAATCAGAACATTCAATGCTAACACAGCAGAATACACATTCTTTTCAAGTGCACCTGAAATATCCTCCAGAACAGATTGCACATTAGGCAGCAAAACAAGTCTCAACAAATTATAAAAGACTGAAGTCATACCATGCATCATTTCTGACCACAATGCTATTAAACTAGAATCCAACCACAAGGAAATATCTAGGAAGAACACAAATATATAGAGGTTAAATAACATATAACTGAACAATGAATGGGTCAACCAAGAAATCAAAGAGGAATTAAAAACATACACAGAACCATGAGAGACTATGGACTCTGAAAAACAAACTGAGGGTTCTAGAGGGGAGGGAGGTGGGGGGATGGGTTAGCCTGGTGATGGGTATTAAAGAGGGCATGTTCTGCATGGAGCACTGGCTGTTATACGCAAACAATGAATCATGGAACACTACATCAAAAACTAATGATGTAATGTATGGTGATTAACATAACATAATAAAAAAAAAAAACACAGAGAGGGGCGCCTGGGTGGCCCAGTCATTAAGCATCTGCCTTTGGCTCAGGTCATGATCGCAGGATCCTGGGATCGAGCCCCACATCAGGCTCCCTGCTCCACAGGGGGTCTGCTTCTCCCTCTCCCACTCCCCCTGCTTGTGTTTCCTCTCTCGCTGTGTCTCTCTCTGTCAAATAAATAAATAAAATCTTAAAAAAAAATACACAGAGACAAATGAAAATGGAAATAAATGCTCCAAAATCTGTGGGATGCAGCAAAAGCTGTTTTAAGAGGGAAGTTTATAGCAATACAGGCCTATCTCAAGAAGCAAGAAAGATCTCAAATAAACAATCTACCTTACATTTAAATGAACTGGTAAAAGAACAAAACCCAAACCAGTAGAAGGAAGAAATAATAAGGATTAGAGCAGAAATTAAAAGAAAAAAAATAGATCAGTGAAAGCAGGAACTAGTTCTTTGAAAAGATCAAGGCTTAATAAGCCTTGGTCAACTGAAGAAAAAAAAGATGCAAACAAAATCAGAAAAGAAAGAGGAGAATTAAAAACAACACAACAGAGATACAAAGAATTATAAGTGAATATTATGAAAAATTATAGCCAACAAATTGGAAACCAAAAAAAAATGGATACATTCCTAGAAACATATTACCTCCCAAAATAGAGTTAGGAAAAAATAGAAAATGTGAACAGGATTATCAACAATAAAATTAAATCAGTAATTAAAACATTCCCAACAAACAAAAGTCCAGGACCAGATAGCTTCAAAGGTTATTTCTATGAAACATTATAGAAAGACTTAATATCCAGAGAAAGACAAATACCATATGATTTCACTTACATGTGGAATTTAAGAAACAAAACAGGTGAACATAGGGGAAAGAGAAAAAAAAAAAAGAGATGAAGGCAAACCATAAGAGACTCTTGGCTATAGAGGACAAACTGAGGGTTGCTGGAGGGGAGATGTTTGAGGGATGGGCTAAATGGGTGATGGACATTAAGGTGGGCACTTGTGACAAGCACTGGATATTATAATATTTTCTATCTCATGGCACTTTGATCAATTAAAAGAGTAAGGAAAACTATCACAGATGTGGAAATAACATGAAATATTGTAGTGAATCAATACTTTTAAATTTAAATTATAATACATAAAAAAATAAAGACTTAATACCTATTCTTCTCAAACTATTCCAAAAAATAGAAGAGGAAGGAAACCTTCCAAATTCATTCTATGAGGTCAGCATTACCCTGATACCAATATCAGATAAATACACTACAAAAAAAAAAAAAAAAAAACTACAGGCCAATATCTCTGATGAACACAGATATGAAAATTCTCAACAAAATATTAGCAAACTGAATCCAACAATACATTAAAAAAAAATCATTCACCATGACCAAGTGGGATTTATTCTGGGGATGCAAGTGTGGTTCAATATTAACAAATCAATCAATGTGACACATAACATCTTCAAAGAGAAAGGATAAAAACCACATGATCATTCAATCATTTAGAAAAAGCATTTGACAAAGTACAGCATCTATTCATGGTAAACCCCTAAGCAAAGTAGGTTTAGAAGGAACATACCTCAACATAATGAAGGCTATGTATGAAAAACCCACAGCTAGCATCATACTCAATGGTGAAAATCTGAGAGCTTTTCCCGTAAGGTCAGGCACAAGGCAAGGATGTCCGCTCTCACCACTTTTATTTAACATAGTATTGGATGTCCCAGCCACAGCAGTCAGACAAGAAAAAGAAATAAAAGGCATCCAAATTGGTAAGGAAGAATTTAAACTTTCACTATTTGCAAATGATATGATACTATACAAAGAAAACCCTAAAAACTCCACCAAAATCTACTAGAACCAATACATGAATTCAGTAAGGTTGAAGGATACAGAATCAATATACAGAACTCTGTTGAATTTCTATACACTAATAATGAAATAGCAGAAAGAAAAATTAAGAAAGCAAACCCATTTACAATTGCACTTAACGTAATAAAATACCTAGCAATAAACTTAATAAAGACAGCAAAAGACCTATACTCTGAAAACTATAAAACATTGATGAAAGAAATTAAAAGTGACACAAATGGACAGATATTCTATGCTCATGGATTGGGAAAACAAATATTGTTAAAATGTTCATATTACCCAAATCAATCTGTAGATATGCAATCATTATCAAAATACCAGCAGCATTTTTCATGGAACTAGAACAAATAATCTGAAAACTTGTATGAAACCACAGAAGACACCAAATAGCCAAGCCCATCTTGAAAAAGAATAATATTGAAAGTATCATAATCCCATATTTAAAGATATACTACAAGGGTGTAGTAATTAAAACAGTATGGTACTGGCACAAAAATAGACAAATAGATCAATAGAACAGAGACCTCAGAAATAAACCCATAATGACATGGCCTATAGTCTATGAGAAAGAAGGCAAGAATATGCAATGGGAAAAAGGCGGTCTCTTTGACAAAAGGTGCTCAGAATACTGCACAGCTACATGCAAAATAAGGAAATTGGACCCCTTTGTTACACCATTCACAAATATAAACTCAAATGGATTAAGGACCTAAATAGGAGATCTGAAAGCATAAAAATCCTAAAAGAGAGCACAAACAGTTTCTCTCTGACCTGGACCATAGCAACATTTTTCTAGATATGACTAATAAGGCAAAGGAAAGAAAAGCAAAATTAAACTAGTGGGACCACATCAAAATAAACAGGTCCTACACAGCAAAGAAAATAATCAACAGGGACGCCTGGGTGGCTCAGGCGTCTTGGGATCGAGTCCCGCATCGGGCTCCCTGCTCACCAGGGAGTCTGTTTCTCCCTCTCCCTCTGTCTCTTCCCCCTGCTCGTGCTCGCTCTCTCAAATAAATAAATAAAATCTTAAAAAAAAAAAGAAAGAAAGAAAATAATCAACAAAATAAAAAGACAACCTACTGAATGGGGAGATGGTATTTGTAAATGATATATCTGATTAGGGGTTAGTGTCCAAAATATATAAAGAAGTTATACAACTTGACACCAAAAAATAAAACAAACAAACAAACAAAAAAATTTGGTTAAAAATGGGCAGAAGACATAAACAGACACTTCTCCAAAGAAGACCTACAGATGCCACATGAAAAGATACTCAACAGCACTCATCATCAGGGAAATGCAAATCAAAACCACAATGAGATATCACCTCATGCCTGTCAGTATGGATAAAATTAAAAAGATAAGAAATAATAAGTGTTAGTGAGGATGTGGAGAAAAAGGAACCCTCTCGCACTTTTGGTGGAAATGCAAACTGTTGCAGCCATTGTGGAAAACAGTATGGAGAGGCCTCAAAAAATTAAAAATAGAACTACCATATGATCCAGTAATTGCAAGACTAGTTATTTACACAAAGAATATGAAAGCACTAACTTGAAAAGATAGATGCACCTCTATCTCTATTGAAGCATTATTTACAATAGTTAAATTATGGAAGCAACCTGTGCCCATCCATAGACGAATTGATAAAGAAGATGTTATATATATATGCAATGGAATATTATTCAGTCATAAAAAAAATGAAATCTTGCCAGTTGCAACATGGATAGATCTGAAGGGTATAATGCTAAGTGAAATAAGTCAGTCAGAGAAAGACAAATACCATATGATTTCACTCATATGTAGAATCTAAGAAACAAAAAAACCCACAAAAAACAAAAAAGGAGACAAACCAAAAAAAGAAACTCTTAACTATAGAGAACAAACTGATGATTAGCATGGGGAGGTAGGTGGGAGGATGGGTGAATTAGGTAAAGGGGCTTAGGAGTACACTTATCATGATGATCATTGAGTAATGTATAGAATTTTGAATCCCTATGTTGTGAACCTGAAAGTATAATATAACAATGTACATTAATAGTACTAGACTTAGGGAAAAAAAGGAAGAGACAGCAGAAACTTTTCTTTCTCCCCCACGTGACAACATGGGGAGAAGCAACCATCTACAAGCCAGGAAATGAGGTGTCACCAGAAACTAACCCTGGTGGCACCTTGATTGAACTTAACCTCTCAAACTGAGAAAACAAATTCCATTGTCTAAACCTAAATGAATGAATGAATGAATCAATCAATCAATCAATAAGATGAAGTATAATTCCAAATATATCCATAAGGGTGAAAAGTCAATTTTTATAACATTTAAAAATTAATAATCTTAAAATTCAAAGAAATCACTTTTACCATATAAAGGGAAATCATCACATACATACATACAAACTTAGAATGACTAGAAAATTAGTTTGATCTACTGTAGCAGCCAGTCTCATCCATATGACCCTTAAGTAATAGACTATTAATTGAACATTGGTTTATAGAAACCAAGAGAAACAAATCTAGTCAATCGTTTCATTTATGGAGGTTTTTTCTTATTTGCAATAATCAATACAATGAGGCCTTATCTCTATAATTAAGTCATTATTTGAAGATAAGTCAATTACAGTTTTATTTTCCACAGTCTACCAAGTTAGATCATGCCATGAAATTGATAATATTAATAAAAGCAATTTGAACACTTAATATATTTCCAATTACTCTATTTTATACTTCATGTTTGTTATTAGTTTTAGACCAAGCCTTAAATGGGGTTATATTTTTATCCCCATTTTACAGATAAGTGGGATGCAGACCTTGTCTCACCCGTTGTTACAGAAATATGATTTCAAAAGCCAAAATTTCAATCTTGGATATTTAAAAAATACTACTTCTGAAAAAGTCTCTTCAACAAATGATACTGGGAAAACTGGACAGCTACATGCAAAAACAAAAAGACTACTTTCTTATACACAAAAATAAACTCAAAAGGGATCAAAGATCTAAATGTGAGACCTCAAATCATAAAAATCCTAGAAGAGAACAAAGGCAATAATTTCTTTGACATTGGCCATAGAAACATTTTCTAGATATGTCACCTCTGACAAGGGAAACAAAAACAAAATTAAACTATTGGGACCACACTAAAATAAAAAGCTTTTGCACAGTGAAGGAAACCATCAACAAAACATAAAGGGACCCTACTAAATAGAAGATATTTGTAAATGTTAAGGGGTTAGTATCCAAAATATATAAAGAACTTATACAACTCAACACATACACACACATATGTTCCTCTGCAAACAACAAACCCAAACAATCCAATTAAAAAATAGGCAGAGCACCTGAATAGACATTTTTCCAAAGAAGACATCCAGATGGCCAACAGACACATTAAAAGATGCCCAATATCACTGATCATCAGGGAAATGCAAATCAAAGCCACAATGAGATATCACTGCACACCTGTTGTAATGGCTAAAAAAAAAACATGAAATAAAGGAACAATTGTGCACTATTGGTGCGAATGCAAACTTGTGCAGCCACTGTGGAAAATAGTATGGAGTTTCTTCAAAAATTAAAAATAGAATTACCATATGATCTAATAATTTCACTACTTGGTATTTACCCAAAGAAAATGTAAACATTAATTTGAAAAGATATATGCACCCCTATGTTTACAGAAGAACTATTTACAATAGCCAATATATGGAAGCAACTCAAGAGTCCATCGACTAATGAATGAATGAAGAAAAGTGGTATATATGTACAATGAAATATTAGTCATAAAAAAGAATGAGAATCTTTCTCATTTGCAACAACATGGATGGACCTAGAGGGTATAATGCTAAGTAAAATAAGTCAGTCGGAAAAAAACAAATACCATATTATTTCACTTATATGTGGAATTAAAAAAAAAAACAAGAAATGAAACAAACAAACAAAAAACTTAAATACAGAGAACAAACTGATGGCTGCCAGAGGGGAGGTGTGTCAGGGGATGGGCAAAATAAAGGGGATTAAGAGTACCCTTATCTTAAAAAATAAAAGTACCCTTATCTTGATGAGCACTGAGAAACATCTAGAATTGTTGAATCATTATATCGTATACTTGAATCTAATATAACAGTTTGTTAATTATACTGAATTTTTAAAAATTCAAAAAAAATTAAATTAAAAAAAAGCCCATCTTGTACCGTAACATAAGCCAATATACATTGTAAACCAATCTGGAAACAAGTTTGGCAATTCACTACCCTGAGAAATGAAAACATGTTTAAGAGAATTGTGTGTGCACATACTGAGAAACTATTTATAATAACCAAACATCATCAATAAGAGAATGGACAAACAAGTTATATCTATACAATGGAATACAACTCATCAGTAATAGGAACAAACTATTGCTATGTACAACATGGAAAAAATCTCAAAACCATGTTATACAATAAAAAAGATAAACAATTGCATATGATATTATTATATTTTTATAAAATTATAAAATATGTAATCAATTCAATGGTGGCACAAATCTGATCATTTTTTGCTTGAGGATGAGGTGGTAAGGGGAGGGGTGTATTAATAGGGCCAGAATAACCTATAAGGTTTAATAGAAATGTTTAGTACCTCAAATACAATGATGGCTTAATATGTTACATCAAAAATGTAGAATTTAAATATATGCAGCTTATTGTACATAAACTAAACCTCATTAAAGCTTTAGAAGTATTAAAGAACTTAGGTTAACATGAAAGCTGACATCTGTGATCTACATTACAAGCCTGAAATTTTCTATTTTCTTGAAACTTTTCACTTAACAGAACAAAAGGTAATGAGGACACTGTGCATCTCATTGTGACTCTAATTGTTATGATGAAATAACTAGGTCTTTGACCCACAAAGACTCATTTTAAGTGTTTAATTACAAGTGCTGTGTTTTCTCAACAAAGGGATTGTACAAATCCACTGGCAATTCGTCTTGCTGCAGCAACACATATAATATGGAAACTTGGCTCACCATAAAGATCCGTAATGTTCCTCTGCAATGTAGCTAAGAGCCTAGGCTGCTTATGCAAGGTATTATGTAACCTGACAATAGATGAATATAGACAGTGAATAAGTGTCAGCTTATTCAAGAGAAAGCAGAGTGAAAGCAATGTCTGTAATCAAATGTAAATGTTATGCCTGGAATGAAAAATGAGAATTAGGTCTAACTGGTTAAGAAATAAAAGGTTACTTCAGTGGACTTAGCAGCAAAGAATAATCACAAACAAGTAAGATCATCTAAGTCAATGACTGCATGTGGACCAAGCAAAAACAAAAACAAAATAGAATTTGATAAAAAAATATATACAAGCTAATCTTGGTTACTTATAGAGTGAACACTTTAGGATACTTTAATTGAATATTGGTACATGTATGGGACATATAGGGGAAGGTCACATTCCAGGCAGGTGGAAAAAAAAAAAGTGAGTGTAATCCTGAAGGCAGAACATATTATAGTATGTTCCAGAAGTAGAGGCAGCCAATTACTATACATTTGATGCTTGAACAATGCAGGCATTAGGGACAGTGACCGCTCTTCCAGTTGAAAATCTGCATCTAAGTTTGACTCCCCCAAAATTTACTGATAGCCTACCATCCACCAGAGACTTACCAATAATTTTAACAGGCAATTAACATATATATTGTCTGTTATATGTATTATATATTGTATTCTTATAATAAAATAAGCTAGAGAAAAAGAAATGTTAAGAAAATCATGAGGAGAAAATACATTTACAGTACCATATGTTTATTTATTGAAAAAAAAATCCACAGATAAATGGACCCAGGCAGTTCAAATCCACTTTAAGGGTCAGCCAGAAGAAGTCAAAAAAAAAAAAAGAGAAAAAAAAAAAAAAAGAAAAAAACAGTGGGGTAAAGATTGCAAAGGCAAAAAGGAGTACATCATAAAAACTTTCTGTCCAGTTTTAGAAGTTAACCATTTATTTTGTATATGATAGAGATCATGGAATGATTTTAAGGAGGAAAATAACTCAATTTTCATTTTAGTAAGAGTACTTCATTTGCAGTTGGGAAGGGACATTTGGTGGGGCCCTCCAGAGTGACTTTATATTATAATGCTAGATATTATGATACTAGATAATATCCAAGACACTATGAGACCAAACACTGCGGAGGTGGAGATAGTCATATTAAGTTGAATATACAGAATCTAATGACAGCTCCAAAAGAAGGGGTAAAAGGTACAAAAGTAGTCTAAATTGCTTCCATAATTTCTGGGTTTAGCCACCTGTTAGTTTACAATGTCATAAATTAATATAGGAAATAGTGAGAACAAGCATGTTTCACATTTGGCTTGCTTAGTTTACATACCTATGGGAGGGTTAGGAGAAGATGTAAAGTGCTTAGTTACATATCTGTCTGGAACGCAGGATAGTGACCCAGACTAGAGATACAGATTTAGGAGCCTTCAGAGTATGACTAGTCAACCAGGGAATGGATGAAACAATCCAGGAAGGCATTTTAGATTGGGGAGTTGGGAGGAAAGAAGGACAGGAAAGGGAAAGAAAACAGATGTGTGGGTTGAGAAGGAATATTCATAAGTAAACAATAAAACTGGTTTTGTAGAAGCAAACTAGGAAAAAGTTTTAAATGCGCAAAGCACAAGTGAAAAAGGCTGAAATAATTCACTATAATAGACAATTTTCAGGGGTGAAAGATACCAGATTACAGTAGGCTGGATGCTAATTAGAAAGTATAGGACCAAGATTTTTAGTTTGTTTGATACTGAGATACAAAGAAGCAAAGAGGGGAGGGGGAAATAAATCATAGAAACTGGTACAAAAGAGAAACCAGAAATTTTACTTATCCGGTAGCTTAATTTTATGTTCATAAACATGCAATATTTATTCTGCACTAGGTATTTATCCTCACTGAGTATACAAATCAAATGACCACATTTTTCATTCTATTCAGTAGGAACTGCTTGGGTGGAATCTGAGTTAGTTTATTCAGTTTCAGGATCAGAAGTTTTCTGCTCAGGGAGGTAGTGAAGAATGACAAAATAACAAAACACAAGAACTGAATTGGAAATAAGCAGGTAGGTTAAAAACAGACCCAGAAAATAGGTTTCATACTATTATTCTTGCAGAAAAGAGAATCAAAAATACTCTAACACGTTAAAATATCCTGTCCTTTACTTTTTATCTACTTTATAATTCCGAACACAAAAATATATCATGAAAAGTGGGAACGAGAATCATATACAGAGTCCCTAACATTTGGTAAGAATTTATTATGTGATTCAGATGGAGCTACTGTTTTTATATTTCAGTAATTTCTTTTACATTTTATATATATTTTCTTATGTATCATTTCATTTGATCTTACTGACAACTAAGTAATTAGAATATCACCTTTTTGTTTTAGGTAAAGAAATTAAGGTTTCAGAACCCCAGGGAGTTGCTTATCATTCTAGATTACGATGCTTGAAAATTATATAAGAAAAATAAGACTACAGACATTACTAATATAGGCTCCCAATTTATTCAAGTTTAAGGGAAAAAGTAAGCAAAAGATATATTGGTATTTAGCTTATCATGAATTTCCCAGTACACATTCCTATTAGTTTAATGGTTCTTTTAAAATGGGCATTTAAAGTAGGAAACAAAAGATATCCAGGAAAGAAGACTATGGAGGAGTTATACATGGAGGTGGGCATGGATGATGAATCATGCTCACCAAGTATAGAAGTGCTTGCTGAGTCTTTGAAATATTCTGTGCAATTAGTTTATTAGAGACAATTACAAGATCATTCTTTGCCATGGTCTTGTGTCTGCATTTCTGCTTGTGTCCTCCAAGTTATGATTTAATATTAAACATACTTTGATATATATTTAATCTTAGGAAAAAATTAATTTAAGTTTAGAATCATTCTTCAGCATAACCCACTTTTCTTCAGATGTATTCTAGCCTTTTAATTTAGGATGATGTAGTTGTAAGAGGACTGGAATTATATTTAGATTTTCCCTTTCCAGATGCCACTTTTACCTCTTATTACATAAGCTTGGGCAAGACACTTGAATTATTTTTATCCATAATTTTAAGCTTGATTATTTTTATCCATAATTTT